>NC_079211.1:88226411-88526411 GCF_029633865.1 Lampris incognitus | reverse complement strand
AACTGACTGAGTCTATCCATCCATCCGTCTCATCTGTCCATCCAAACTGACTGAGTCTATCCATCCATCCGTCTCATCTGTCCATCCAAACTGACTGAGTCTATCCATCCAAACAGACTGAGGCCATCCATCCAAACTGACTGAGTCTTTCCATCCAAACTGAGTGAGTCTATCCATCCATGCGTCTCATCTGTCCATCCTAACTGACTGAGTCTATCCATCCAAACTGACTGAGTCTATCCATTCAAACTGACTGAGTCTATCCATCCAAACTGACTGAGTCTATCCATCCATCCGTCTCATCTATCCATCCAAACTGACTGAGTCTATCCATCCAAACTGACTGAGTCTGTCCATCCAAACTGACTGAGTCTATCCATCCGTCCGTCTCATCTGTCCATCCAAACTGACTGAGTCTATCCATCCAAACTGACTAAGTCTATCCATCCAAACTGACTGAGTCTATCCATCCATCCATCCGTCTCATCTATCCATCCAAACTGACTGAGTCTATCCATCCATCCATCCATCCATCTCATCTATCCATCCAAACTGACTGAGTCTATCGATCCATCCATCCATCCATCCATCCATCCATCTCATCTATCCATCCAAACTGACTGAGTCTATCCATCCAAACTGACTGAGTCTATCCATCCAAACTGACTGAGTCTGTCCATCCAAACTGACTGAGTCTATCCATCCAAACTGACTGAGTCTATCCATCCAAACGGACTGAGTCTGTCCATGCAAACTGACTGAGTCTGTCCATACAAACTGACTGAGTCTATCCATCCAAACTGACTGAGTCTATCCATCCAAACTGACTGAGTCTGTCCATCCAAACTGACTGAGTCTATCCATCCAAACTGACTGAGTCTATCCATCCAAACTGACTGAGTCTGTCCCTCCAAACTGACTGAGTCTGTCCATCCAAACTGACTGAGTCTATCCATCCAAACTGACTGAGTCAATCCATCCATCCGTCTCAGCTATCCATCCAAACTGACTGAGTCTATCCATCCAAACTGACTGAGTCTATCCATCCATCCATCTCATCTATCCATCCAAACTGACTGAGTCTATCCATCCATCCGTCTCATCTGTCCATCCAAACTGACTGAGTCTATCCATCCAAACAGACTGAGTCTATCCATCCAAACTGACTGAGTCTATCCATCCAAACTGACTGAGTCTATCCATCCATCCGTCTCATCTGTCCATCCAAACTGACTGAGTCTATCCATCCATCCGTCTCATCTGTCCATCCAAACTGACTGAGTCTATCCATCCAAACAGACTGAGGCCATCCATCCAAACTGACTGAGTCTTTCCATCCAAACTGAGTGAGTCTATCCATCCATGCGTCTCATCTGTCCATCCTAACTGACTGAGTCTATCCATCCAAACTGACTGAGTCTATCCATTCAAACGGACTGAGTCTATCCATCCAAACTGACTGAGTCTATCCATCCATCCGTCTCATCTATCCATCCAAACTGACTGAGTCTATCCATCCAAACTGACTGAGTCTGTCCATCCAAACTGACTGAGACTATCCATCCATCCGTCTCATCTGTCCATCCAAACTGACTGAGTCTATCCATCCAAACTGACTAAGTCTATCCATCCAAACTGACTGAGTCTATCCATCCATCCATCCGTCTCATCTATCCATCCAAACTGACTGAGTCTATCCATCCATCCATCCATCCATCTCATCTATCCATCCAAACTGACTGAGTCTGTCCATCCAAACTGACTGAGTCTATCTATCCATCCGTCTCATCTATCCATCCAAACTGACTGAGTCTATCCATCCAAACTGACTGAGTCTATCCATCCAAACTGACTGAGTCTATCCATCCATCCGTCTCATCTATCCATCCAAACTGACTGAGTCTATCCATCCAAACTGACTGAGTCTGTCCATCCAAACTGACTGAGTCTATCCATCCATCCGTCTCATCTGTCCATCCAAACTGACTGAGTCTATCCATCCAAACTGACTGAGTCTATCCATCCAAACTGACTGAGTCTATCGATCCATCCATCCATCCATCCATCCATCCATCTCATCTATCCATCCAAACTGACTGAGTCTATCCATCCAAACTGACTGAGTCTATCCATCCAAACTGACTGAGTCTGTCCATCCAAACTGACTGAGTCTATCCATCCAAACTGACTGAGTCTATCCATCCAAACGGACTGAGTCTGTCCATGCAAACTGACTGAGTCTGTCCATACAAACTGACTGAGTCTATCCATCCAAACTGACTGAGTCTATCCATCCAAACTGACTGAGTCTGTCCATCCAAACTGACTGAGTCTATCCATCCAAACTGACTGAGTCTATCCATCCAAACTGACTGAGTCTGTCCCTCCAAACTGACTGAGTCTGTCCATCCAAACTGACTGAGTCTATCCATCCAAACTGACTGAGTCAATCCATCCATCCGTCTCAGCTATCCATCCAAACTGACTGAGTCTATCCATCCAAACTGACTGAGTCTATCCATCCATCCGTCTCATCTGTCCATCCAAACTGACTGAGTCTATCAATCCAAACTGACTTAGTCTATCCATCCAAACTGACTGAGTCTATCCATCCATCCATCTCATCTATCCATCCAAACTGACTGAGTCTATCCATCCATCCATCTCATCTATCCATCCAAACTGACTGAGTCTATCCATCCATCCGTCTCATCTGTCCATCCAAACTGACTGAGTCTTTTCATCCAAACAGACTGAACCTATCCATCCAAACTGACTGAGTCTATCCATCCAAACTGACTGAGACTATCCATCCATCCATCTCATCTATCCATCCAAACTGACTGAGTCTATCCATCCAAACTGACTGAGTCTATCCATCCAAACTGACTGAGTCTATCCATCCAAACTGACTGAGTCTATCCATCCATCCGTCTCATCTATCCATCCAAACTGACTGAGTATATCCATCCAAACTGACTGAGTCTGTCCTTCCAAACTGACTGAGTCTGTCCATCCAAACTGACTGAGTCTATCCATCCAAACTAACTGAGTCTATCCATCCAACCTGACTGAGTCAATCCATCCATCCGTCTCATCTATCCATCCAAACTGACTGAGTCTATCCATCCAAACTGACTGAGTCTATCCATCCATCCGTCTCATCTGTCCATCCAAACTGACTGAGTCTATCCATCCAAACTGACTGAGTCTATCCATCCAAACTGACATAGTCTATCCATCCATCCATCTCATCTATCCATCCAAACTGACTGAGTCTATCCATCCAAACTGACTGAGTCTATCCATCCAAACTGACTGAGTATATCCATCCAAACTGACTGAGTCTATCCATCCATCCGTCTCATCTATCCATCCAAACTGACTGAGTCTGTCCATCCAAATTGACTGAGTCTATCTATCCATCCGTCTCATCTATCCATCCAAACTGACTGAGTCTATCCATCCAAACTTACTGAGTCTATCCATCCAAACTGACTGAGTCTATCCATCTATCCGTCTCATCTGTCCATCCAAACTGACTGAGTCTATCCATCCAAGCTGACTGAGTCTATCCATCCAAACTGACTGAGTCTATCCATCCAAACTGACTGAGTCTATCCATCCGTCTCATCTGTCCATCCAAACTGACTGAGTCTATCAATCCAAACTGACTGAGTCTATCCATCCAAACTGACTGAGTCTATCCATCCATCCATCTCATCTATCCATTCAAACTGACTGAGTCTATCCATCCATCCATCTCATCTATCCATCCACACTGACTGAGTCTATCCATCCATCCATCTCATCTATCCATCCAAACTGACTGAGTCTATCCATCCATCCGTCTCATCTGTCCATCCAAACTGACTGAGTCTATCCATCCAAACAGACTGAGTCTATCCATCCAAACTGACTGAGTCTATCCATCCAAACTGACTGAGTCTATCCATCCATCCGTCTAATCTGTCCATCCAAACTGACTGAGTCTATCCATCCATCCGTCTCATCTGTCCATCCAAACTGACTGAGTCTATCCATCCAAACTGACTGAGTCTATCCATCCAAACTGACTGAGTCTGTCCATCCAAACTGACTGAGTCTATCCATCCATCCGTCTCATCTGTCCATCCAAACTGACTGAGTCTATCCATCCAAACTGACTAAGTCTATCCATCCAAACTGACTGAGTCTATCCATCCATCCATCCGTCTCATCTATCCATCCAAACTGACTGAGTCTATCCATCCATCCATCCATCCATCTCATCTATCCATCCAAACTGACTGAGTCTGTCCATCCAAACGGACTGAGTCTGTCCATGCAAACTGACTGAGTCTGTCCATACAAACTGACTGAGTCTATCCATCCAAACTGACTGAGTCTATCCATCCAAACGGACTGAGTCTGTCCATGCAAACTGACTGAGTCTGTCCATACAAACTGACTGAGTCTATCCATCCAAACTGACTGAGTCTGTCCATCCAAACTGACTGAGTCTATCCATCCAAACTGACTGAGTCTATCCATCCAAACTGACTGAGTCTGTCCCTCCAAACTGACTGAGTCTGTCCATCCAAACTGACTGAGTCTATCCATCCAAACTGACTGAGTCAATCCATCCATCCGTCTCAGCTATCCATCCAAACTGACTGAGTCTATCCATCCAAACTGACTGAGTCTATCCATCCATCCGTCTCATCTGTCCATCCAAACTGACTGAGTCTATCAATCCAAACTGACTTAGTCTATCCATCCAAACTGACTGAGTCTATCCATCCATCCATCTCATCTATCCATCCAAACTGACTGAGTCTATCCATCCATCCATCTCATCTATCCATCCAAACTGACTGAGTCTATCCATCCATCCGTCTCATCTGTCCATCCAAACTGACTGAGTCTTTCCATCCAAACAGACTGAGCCTATCCATCCAAACTGACTGAGTCTATCCATCCAAACTGACTGAGACTATCCATCCATCCATCTCATCTATCCATCCAAACTGAGTGAGTCTATCCATCCAAACTGACTGAGTCTATCCATCCAAACTGACTGAGTCTATCCATCCAAACTGACTGAGTCTATCCATCCATCCGTCTCATCTATCCATCCAAACTGACTGAGTATATCCATCCAAACTGACTGAGTCTGTCCTTCCAAACTGACTGAGTCTGTCCATCCAAACTGACTGAGTCTATCCATCCAAACTAACTGAGTCTATCCATCCAACCTGACTGAGTCAATCCATCCATCCGTCTCATCTATCCATCCAAACTGACTGAGTCTATCCATCCAAACTGACTGAGTCTATCCATCCATCCGTCTCATCTGTCCATCCAAACTGACTGAGTCTATCCATCCAAACTGACTGAGTCTATCCATCCAAACTGACATAGTCTATCCATCCATCCATCTCATCTATCCATCCAAACTGACTGAGTCTATCCATCCAAACTGACTGAGTCTATCCATCCAAACTGACTGAGTATATCCATCCAAACTGACTGAGTCTATCCATCCATCCGTCTCATCTATCCATCCAAACTGACTGAGTCTGTCCATCCAAATTGACTGAGTCTATCTATCCATCCGTCTCATCTATCCATCCAAACTGACTGAGTCTATCCATCCAAACTTACTGAGTCTATCCATCCAAACTGACTGAGTCTATCCATCTATCCGTCTCATCTGACCATCCAAACTGACTGAGTCTATCCATCCAAGCTGACTGAGTCTATCCATCCAAACTGACTGAGTCTATCCATCCAAACTGACTGAGTCTATCCATCCGTCTCATCTGTCCATCCAAACTGACTGAGTCTATCAATCCAAACTGACTGAGTCTATCCATCCAAACTGACTGAGTCTATCCATCCATCCATCTCATCTATCCATCCAAACTGACTGAGTCTATCCATCCATCCATCTCATCTATCCATCCAAACTGACTGAGTCTATCCATCCATCCATCTCATCTATCCATCCAAACTGACTGAGTCTATCCATCCATCCGTCTCATCTGTCCATCCAAACTGACTGAGTCTATCCATCCAAACAGACTGAGTCTATCCATCCAAACTGACTGAGTCTATCCATCCAAACTGACTGAGTCTATCCATCCATCCGTCTCATCTGTCCATCCAAACTGACTGAGTCTATCCATCCATCCGTCTCATCTGTCCATCCAAACTGACTGAGTCTATCCATCCAAACTGACTGAGTCTATCCATCCAAACTGACTGAGTCTGTCCATCCAAACTGAGTGAGTCTATCCATCCATGCGTCTCATCTGTCCATCCTAACTGACTGAGTTTATCCATCCAAACTGACTGAGTCTATCCATTCAAACTGACTGAGTCTATCCATCCAAACTGACTGAGTCTATCCATCCATCCGTCTCATCTATCCATCCAAACTGAATGAGTCTATCCATCCAAACTGACTGAGTCTGTCCATCCAAACTGACTGAGTCTATCCATCCATCCGTCTCATCTGTCCATCCAAACTGACTGAGTCTATCCATCCAAACTGACTAAGTCTATCCATCCAAACTGACTGAGTCTATCCATCCATCCATCCGTCTCATCTATCAATCCAAACTGACTGAGTCTATCCATCCATCCATCCATCCATCTCATCTATCCATCCAAACTGACTGAGTCTGTCCATCCAAACTGACTGAGTCTATCTATCCATCCGTCTCATCTATCCATCCAAACTGACTGAGTCTATCCATCCAAACTGACTGAGTCTGTCCATCCAAACTGACTGAGTCTATCCATCCATCCGTCTCATCTGTCCATCCAAACTGACTGAGTCTATCCATCCAAGCTGACTGAGTCTATCCATCCAAACTGACTGAGTCTATCCATCCAAACTGACTGAGTCTATCCATCCATCTGTCTCATCTATCCATCCAAACTGACTGAGTCTATCCATCCATCCGTCTCATCTATCCATCCAAACTGACATAGTCTATCCATCCATCCATCTCATCTATCCATCCAAACTGACTGAGTCTATCCATCCAAACTGACTGAGTCTATCCATCCAAACTAACTGAGTCTATCCATCCAACCTGACTGAGTCAATCCATCCATCCGTCTCATCTATCCATCCAAACTGACTGAGTCTATCCATCCAAACTGACTGAGTCTATCCATCCATCCGTCTCATCTGTCCATCCAAACTGACTGAGTCTATCCATCCAAACTGACTGAGTCTATCCATCCAAACTAACTGAGTCTATCCATCCAAACTGACTGAGTCTATCCATCCATGCGTCTTATCTGTCCATCCTAACTGACTGAGTCTATCCATCCAAACTGACTGAGTCTATCCATCCAAACTAACTGAGTCTATCCATCCAAACTGACTGAGTCTATCCATCCAAACTGACTGAGTCTATCCATCCATCTGTCTCAACTATCCATCCAAACTGACTGAGTCTATCCATACAAACTGACTGAGTCTATCCATCCATCCGTCTCATCTGTCCATCCAAACTGACTGAGTCTATCCATCCAAACTGACTGAGTCTATCCATCCAAACTGACTGAGTCTGTCCATCCAAACTGACTGAGTCTATCCATCCATGCGTCTTATCTGTCCATCCTAACTGACTGAGTCTATCCATCCAAACTGACTGAGTCTATCCATCCAAACTGACTGAGTCTATCCATTCAAACTGACTGAGTCTATCCATCCAAACTGACTGAGTCTATCCATCCACCCGTCTCATCTATCCATCGAAACTGACTGAGTCTATCCATCCAAACTGACTGAGTCTATCCATCCATCCGTCTCATCTATCCATCCAAACTGACTGAGTCTATCCATCCAAACTGACTGAGTCTATCCATCCATCCGTCTCATCTATCCATCCAAACTGACTGAGTCTATCCATCCAAACTAACTGAGTCTATCCATCCAACCTGACTGAGTCAATCCATCCATCCGTCTCATCTATCCATCCAAACTGACTGAGTCTATCCATCCAAACTGACTGAGTCTATCCATCCATCCGTTTCATCTGTCCATCCAAACTGACTGAGTCTATCCATCCAAACTGACTGAGTCTATCCATCCAAACTAACTGAGTCTATCCATCCAAACTGACTGAGTCTATCCATCCATGCGTCTTATCTGTCCATCCTAACTGACTGAGTCTATCCATCCAAACTGACTGAGTCTATCCATCCAAACTAACTGAGTCTATCCATCCAAACTGACTGAGTCTATCCATCCAAACTGACTGAGTCTATCCATCCATCTGTCTCATCTATCCATCCAAACTGACTGAGTCTATCCATACAAACTGACTGAGTCTATCCATCCATCCGTCTCATCTGTCCATCCAAACTGACTGAGTCTATCCATCCAAACTGACTGAGTCTATCCATCCAAACTGACTGAGTCTGTCCATCCAAACTGACTGAGTCTATCCATCCATGCGTCTTATCTGTCCATCCTAACTGACTGAGTCTATCCATCCAAACTGACTGAGTCTATCCATCCAAACTGACTGAGTCTATCCATCCAAACTGACTGAGTCTATCCATCCAAACTGACTGAGTCTATCCATCCACCCGTCTCATCTATCCATCGAAACTGACTGAGTCTATCCATCCAAACTGACTGAGTCTATCCATCCATCCGTCTCATCTATCCATCCAAACTGACTGAGTCTATCCATCCAAACTGACTGAGTCTATCCATCCATCCGTCTCATCTATCCATCCAAACTGACTGAGTCTATCCATCCAAACTGACTGAGTCTGTCCATCCAAACTGACTGAGTCTATCCATCCATCCGTCTCATCTTTCCATCCAAACTGACTAAGTCTATCAATCCAAACTGACTGAGTCTATCCATCCATCCGTCTCATCTATCCATCCAAACTGACTGAGTCTATCCATCCATCCATCCATCCATCTCATCTATCCATCCAAAATGACTGAGTCTATCCATCCAAACTGACTGAGTCTATCCATCCAAACTGACTGAGTCTGTCCATCCAAACTGACTGAGTCCATCCATCCAAACTGACTAAGTCTATCCATCCAAACTGACTGAGTCTATCCATCCATCCATCCGTCTCATCTATCCATCCAAACTGACTGAGTCTATCCATCCATCCATCCATCCATCTCATCTATCCATCCAAACTGACTGAGTCTGTCCATCCAAACTGACTGAGTCTATCTATCCATCCGTCTCATCTATCCATCCAAACTGACTGAGTCTATCCATCCAAACTGACTGAGTCTATCCATCCAAACTAACTGAGTCTATCCATCCAAACTGACTGAGTCTATCCATCCAAACTGACTGAGTCTATCCATCCATCTGTCTCATCTATCCATCCAAACTGACTGAGTCTATCCATACAAACTGACTGAGTCTATCCATCCATCCGTCTCATCTGTCCATCCAAACTGACTGAGTCTATCCATCCAAACTGACTGAGTCTATCCATCCAAACTGACTGAGTCTGTCCATCCAAACTGACTGAGTCTATCCATCCATGCGTCTTATCTGTCCATCCTAACTGACTGAGTCTATCCATCCAAACTGACTGAGTCTATCCATCCAAACTGACTGAGTCTATCCATTCAAACTGACTGAGTCTATCCATCCAAACTGACTGAGTCTATCCATCCACCCGTCTCATCTATCCATCGAAACTGACTGAGTCTATCCATCCAAACTGACTGAGTCTATCCATCCATCCGTCTCATCTATCCATCGTAACTGACTGAGTCTATCCATCCAAACTGACTGAGTCTATCCATACAAACTGACTGAGTCTATCCATCCATCCGTCTCATCTGTCCATCCAAACTGACTGAGTCTATCCATCCAAACTGACTGAGTCTATCCATCCAAACTGACTGAGTCTGTCCATCCAAACTGACTGAGTCTATCCATCCATGCGTCTTATCTGTCCATCCTAACTGACTGAGTCTATCCATCCAAACTGACTGAGTCTATCCATCCAAACTGACTGAGTCTATCCATCCAAACTAACTGAGTCTATCCATCCAACCTGACTGAGTCAATCCATCCATCCGTCTCATCTATCCATCCAAACTGACTGAGTCTATCCATCCAAACTGACTGAGTCTATCCATCCATCCGTTTCATCTGTCCATCCAAACTGACTGAGTCTATCCATCCAAACTGACTGAGTCTATCCATCCAAACCAACTGAGTCTATCCATCCAAACTGACTGAGTCTATCCATCCATGCGTCTTATCTGTCCATCCTAACTGACTGAGTCTATCCATCCAAACTGACTGAGTCTATCCATCCAAACTAACTGAGTCTATCCATCCAAACTGACTGAGTCTATCCATCCAAACTGACTGAGTCTATCCATCCATCTGTCTCATCTATCCATCCAAACTGACTGAGTCTATCCATACAAACTGACTGAGTCTATCCATCCATCCGTCTCATCTGTCCATCCAAACTGACTGAGTCTATCCATCCAAACTGACTGAGTCTATCCATCCAAACTGACTGAGTCTATCCATACAAACTGACTGAGTCTATCCATCCATCCGTCTCATCTGTCCATCCAAACTGACTGAGTCTATCCATCCAAACTGACTGAGTCTATCCATCCAAACTGACTGAGTCTGTCCATCCAAACTGACTGAGTCTATCCATCCATGCGTCTTATCTGTCCATCCTAACTGACTGAGTCTATCCATCCAAACTGACTGAGTCTATCCATCCAAACTGACTGAGTCTATCCATTCAAACTGACTGAGTCTATCCATCCAAACTGACTGAGTCTATCCATCCACCCGTCTCATCTATCCATCGAAACTGACTGAGTCTATCCATCCAAACTGACTGAGTCTATCCATCCATCCGTCTCATCTATCCATCCAAACTGACTGAGTCTATCCATCCAAACTGACTGAGTCTATCCATACAAACTGACTGAGTCTATCCATCCATCCGTCTCATCTGTCCATCCAAACTGACTGAGTCTATCCATCCAAACTGACTGAGTCTATCCATCCAAACTGACTGAGTCTGTCCATCCAAACTGACTGAGTCTATCCATCCATGCGTCTTATCTGTCCATCCTAACTGACTGAGTCTATCCATCCAAACTGACTGAGTCTATCCATCCAAACTGACTGAGTCTATCCATCCAAACTAACTGAGTCTATCCATCCAACCTGACTGAGTCAATCCATCCATCCGTCTCATCTATCCATCCAAACTGACTGAGTCTATCCATCCAAACTGACTGAGTCTATCCATCCATCCGTTTCATCTGTCCATCCAAACTGACTGAGTCTATCCATCCAAACTGACTGAGTCTATCCATCCAAACTAACTGAGTCTATCCATCCAAACTGACTGAGTCTATCCATCCATGCGTCTTATCTGTCCATCCTAACTGACTGAGTCTATCCATCCAAACTGACTGAGTCTATCCATCCAAACTAACTGAGTCTATCCATCCAAACTGACTGAGTCTATCCATCCAAACTGACTGAGTCTATCCATCCATCTGTCTCATCTATCCATCCAAACTGACTGAGTCTATCCATACAAACTGACTGAGTCTATCCATCCATCCGTCTCATCTGTCCATCCAAACTGACTGAGTCTATCCATCCAAACTGACTGAGTCTATCCATCCAAACTGACTGAGTCTGTCCATCCAAACTGACTGAGTCTATCCATCCATGCGTCTTATCTGTCCATCCTAACTGACTGAGTCTATCCATCCAAACTGACTGAGTCTATCCATCCAAACTGACTGAGTCTATCCATCCAAACTGACTGAGTCTATCCATCCAAACTGACTGAGTCTATCCATCCACCCGTCTCATCTATCCATCGAAACTGACTGAGTCTATCCATCCAAACTGACTGAGTCTATCCATCCATCCGTCTCATCTATCCATCCAAACTGACTGAGTCTATCCATCCAAACTGACTGAGTCTATCCATCCATCCGTCTCATCTATCCATCCAAACTGACTGAGTCTATCCATCCAAACTGACTGAGTCTGTCCATCCAAACTGACTGAGTCTATCCATCCATCCGTCTCATCTTTCCATCCAAACTGACTAAGTCTATCAATCCAAACTGACTGAGTCTATCCATCCATCCGTCTCATCTATCCATCCAAACTGACTGAGTCTATCCATCCATCCATCCATCCATCTCATCTATCCATCCAAAATGACTGAGTCTATCCATCCAAACTGACTGAGTCTATCCATCCAAACTGACTGAGTCTGTCCATCCAAACTGACTGAGTCCATCCATCCAAACTGACTAAGTCTATCCATCCAAACTGACTGAGTCTATCCATCCATCCATCCGTCTCATCTATCCATCCAAACTGACTGAGTCTATCCATCCATCCATCCATCCATCTCATCTATCCATCCAAACTGACTGAGTCTGTCCATCCAAACTGACTGAGTCTATCTATCCATCCGTCTCATCTATCCATCCAAACTGACTGAGTCTATCCATCCAAACTGACTGAGTCTGTCCATCCAAACTGACTGAGTCTATCCATCCATCCGTCTCATCTGTCCATCCAAACTGACTGAGTCTATCCATCCAAACTAACTGAGTCTATCCATCCAAACTGACTGAGTCTATCCATCCAAACTGACTGAGTCTATCCATCCATCTGTCTCATCTATCCATCCAAACTGACTGAGTCTATCCATACAAACTGACTGAGTCTATCCATCCATCCGTCTCATCTGTCCATCCAAACTGACTGAGTCTATCCATCCAAACTGACTGAGTCTATCCATCCAAACTGACTGAGTCTGTCCATCCAAACTGACTGAGTCTATCCATCCATGCGTCTTATCTGTCCATCCTAACTGACTGAGTCTATCCATCCAAACTGACTGAGTCTATCCATCCAAACTGACTGAGTCTATCCATTCAAACTGACTGAGTCTATCCATCCAAACTGACTGAGTCTATCCATCCACCCGTCTCATCTATCCATCGAAACTGACTGAGTCTATCCATCCAAACTGACTGAGTCTATCCATCCATCCGTCTCATCTATCCATCCAAACTGACTGAGTCTATCCATCCAAACTGACTGAGTCTATCCATACAAACTGACTGAGTCTATCCATCCATCCGTCTCATCTGTCCATCCAAACTGACTGAGTCTATCCATCCAAACTGACTGAGTCTATCCATCCAAACTGACTGAGTCTATCCATCCAAACTGACTGAGTCTATCCATCCATCCATCCGTCTCATCTATCCATCCAAACTGACTGAGTCTATCCATCCATCCATCCATCCATCCATCTCATCTATCCATCCAAACTGACTGAGTCTGTCCATCCAAACTGACTGAGTCTATCTATCCATCCGTCTCATCTATCCATCCAAACTGACTGAGTCTATCCATCCAAACTGACTGAGTCTGTCCATCCAAACTGACTAAGTCTATCCATCCATCCGTCTCATCTGTCCATCCAAACTGACTGAGTCTATCCATCCAAGCTGACTGAGTCTATCCATCCAAACTGACTGAGTCTATCCATCCAAACTGACTGAGTCTATCCATCCATCTGTCTCATCTATCCATCCAAACTGACTGAGTCTATCCATCCATCCGTCTCATCTATCCATCCAAACTGACATAGTCTATCCATCCATCCATCTCATCTATCCATCCAAACTGACAGTCTATCCATCCAACCTGACTGAGTAAATCCATCCATCCGTCTCATCTATCCATCCAAACTGACTGAGTCTATCCATCCAAACTGACTGAGTCTATCCATCCATCCGTCTCATCTGTCCATCCAAACTGACTGAGTCTATCCATCCAAACTGACTGAGTCTATCCATCCAAACTGACTGAGTATATCCATCCAAACTGACTGAGTCTATCCATCCATCCGTCTCATCTATCCATCCAAACTGACTGAGTCTGTCCATCCAAACTCACTGAGTCTATCTATCCATCCGTCTCATCTATCCATCCAAACTGACTGAGTCTATCCATCCAAACTGACTGAGTCTGTCCATCCAAACTGACTTAGTGTATCCATCCATCCGTCTCATCTGTCCATCCAAACTGACTGAGTCTATCCATCCAAACTGACTGAGTCTGTCCATCCAAACTCACTGAGTATATCCATCCAAACTGACTGAGTCTATCCATCCATCCGTCTCATCTATCCATCCAAACTGACTGAGTCTATCCATCCAAACTGACTGAGCCTATCCATCCATCCGTCTCATCTATCCATCCAAACTGACTGAGTCTATCCATCCAAACTGACTGAGTCTGTCCTTCCAAACTGACTGAGTCTGTCCATCCAAACTGACTGAGTCTATCCATCCAAACTAACTGAGTCTATCCATCCAAACTGACTGAGTCAATCCATCCATCCGTCTCATCTATCCATCCAAACTGACTGAGTCTATCCATCCAAACTGACTGAGTCTATCCATCCATCCGTCTCATCTGTCCATCCAAACTGACTGAGTCTATCCATCCAAACTGACTGAGTCTATCCATCCAAACTGACTGAGTCTATCCATCCATCCATCTCATCTATCCATCCAAACTGACTGAGTCTATCCATCCAAAATGACTGAGTATATCCATCCAAACTGACTGAGTCTATCCATCCAAACTGACTGAGTCTATCCATCCAAACTGACTGAGTCTATCCATCCATCCGTCTCATCTATCCATCCAAACTGACTGAGTCTATCCATCCAAACTGACTGAGTCTATCCATCCATCCGTCTCATCTATCCATCCAAACTGACTGAGTCTATCCATCCAAACTGACTGAGTCTGTCCATCCAAACTGACTGAGTCTATCCATCCATCCGTCTCATCTGTCCATCCAAACTGACTGAGTCTATCCATCCAAACTGACTGAGTCTATCCATCCAAACTGACTGAGTCTATCGATCCATCCATCCATCCATCCATCCATCCATCCATCTCATCTATCCATCCAAACTGACTGAGTCTATCCATCCAAACTGACTGAGTCTATCCATCCAAACTGACTTAGTCTGTCCATCCAAACTGACTGAGTCTATCCATCCAAACTGACTGAGTCTATCCATCCAAACGGACTGAGTCTGTCCATGCAAACTGACTGAGTCTGTCCATACAAACTGACTGAGTCTATCCATCCAAACTGACTGAGTCTATCCATCCAAACTGACTGAGTCTGTCCATCCAAACTGACTGAGTCTATCCATCCAAACTGACTGAGTCTAACCATCCAAACTGACTGAGTCTATCCATCCAAACTGACTGAGTCTATCCATCCAAACTGACTGAGTCTGTCCATCCAAACTGACTGAGTCTATCCATCCATGCGTCTTATCTGTCCATCCTAACTGACTGAGTCTATCCATCCAAACTGACTGAGTCTATCCATCCAAACTGACTGAGTCTATCCATTCAAACTGACTGAGTCTATCCATCCAAACTGACTGAGTCTATCCATCCACCCGTCTCATCTATCCATCGAAACTGACTGAGTCTATCCATCCAAACTGACTGAGTCTATCCATCCATCCGTCTCATCTATCCATCCAAACTGACTGAGTCTATCCATCCAAACTGACTGAGTCTATCCATCCATCCGTCTCATCTATCCATCCAAACTGACTAAGTCTATCCATCCAAACTGACTGAGTCTGTCCATCCAAACTGACTGAGTCTATCCATCCATCCGTCTCATCTGTCCATCCAAACTGACTAAGTCTATCAATCCAAACTGACTGAGTCTATCCATCCATCCGTCTCATCTATCCATCCAAACTGACTGAGTCTATCCATCCATCCATCCATCCATCTCATCTATCCATCCAAAATGACTGAGTCTATCCATCCAAACTGACTGAGTCTATCCATCCAAACTGACTGAGTCTGTCCATCCAAACTGACTGAGTCCATCCATCCAAACTGACTGAGTCTATCCATCCAAACTGACTAAGTCTATCCATCCAAACTGACTGAGTCTATCCATCCATCCATCCGTCTCATCTATCCATCCAAACTGACTGAGTCTATCCATCCATCCATCCATCCATCCATCTCATCTATCCATCCAAACTGACTGAGTCTGTCCATCCAAACTGACTGAGTCTATCTATCCATCCGTCTCATCTATCCATCCAAACTGACTGAGTCTATCCATCCAAACTGACTGAGTCTGTCCATCCAAACTGACTGAGTCTATCCATCCATCCGTCTCATCTATCCATCCAAACTGACTGAGTCTATCCATCCAAACTGACTGAGTCTATCCATCCAAACTGACTGAGTCTATCCATCCAAACTGACTGAGTCTGTCCATCCAAACTGACTGAGTCCATCCATCCAAACTGACTAAGTCTATCCATCCAAACTGACTGAGTCTATCCATCCATCCATCCGTCTCATCTGTCCATCCAAACTGACTGAGTCTATCCATCCAAACTGACTGAGTCTATCCATCCAAACTAACTGAGTCTATCCATCCAAACTGACTGAGTCTATCCATCCATGCGTCTTATCTGTCCATCCTAACTGACTGAGTCTATCCATCCAAACTGACTGAGTCTATCCATCCAAACTAACTGAGTCTATCCATCCAAACTGACTGAGTCTATCCATCCAAACTGACTGAGTCTATCCATCCATCTGTCTCATCTATCCATCCAAACTGACTGAGTCTATCCATACAAACTGACTGAGTCTATCCATCCATCCGTCTCATCTGTCCATCCAAACTGACTGAGTCTATCCATCCAAACTGACTGAGTCTATCCATCCAAACTGACTGAGTCTGTCCATCCAAACTGACTGAGTCTATCCATCCATGCGTCTTATCTGTCCATCCTAACTGACTGAGTCTATCCATCCAAACTGACTGAGTCTATCCATCCAAACTGACTGAGTCTATCCATCCAAACTGACTGAGTCTATCCATCCAAACTGACTGAGTCTATCCATCCACCCGTCTCATCTATCCATCGAAACTGACTGAGTCTATCCATCCAAACTGACTGAGTCTATCCATCCATCCGTCTCATCTATCCATCCAAACTGACTGAGTCTATCCATCCAAACTGACTGAGTCTATCCATCCATCCGTCTCATCTATCCATCCAAACTGACTGAGTCTATCCATCCAAACTGACTGAGTCTGTCCATCCAAACTGACTGAGTCTATCCATCCATCCGTCTCATCTGTCCATCCAAACTGACTAAGTCTATCAATCCAAACTGACTGAGTCTATCCATCCATCCGTCTCATCTATCCATCCAAACTGACTGAGTCTATCCATCCATCCATCCATCCATCTCATCTATCCATCCAAAATGACTGAGTCTATCCATCCAAACTGACTGAGTCTATCCATCCAAACTGACTGAGTCTGTCCATCCAAACTGACTGAGTCCATCCATCCAAACTGACTAAGTCTATCCATCCAAACTGACTGAGTCTATCCATCCATCCATCCGTCTCATCTATCCATCCAAACTGACTGAGTCTATCCATCCATCCATCCATCCATCTCATCTATCCATCCAAACTGACTGAGTCTGTCCATCCAAACTGACTGAGTCTATCTATCCATCCGTCTCATCTATCCATCCAAACTGACTGAGTCTATCCATCCAAACTGACTGAGTCTGTCCATCCAAACTGACTGAGTCTATCCATCCATCCGTCTCATCTGTCCATCCAAACTGACTGAGTCTATCCATCCAAACTAACTGAGTCTATCCATCCAAACTGACTGAGTCTATCCATCCAAACTGACTGAGTCTATCCATCCATCTGTCTCATCTATCCATCCAAACTGACTGAGTCTATCCATACAAACTGACTGAGTCTATCCATCCATCCGTCTCATCTGTCCATCCAAACTGACTGAGTCTATCCATCCAAACTGACTGAGTCTATCCATCCAAACTGACTGAGTCTGTCCATCCAAACTGACTGAGTCTATCCATCCATGCGTCTTATCTGTCCATCCTAACTGACTGAGTCTATCCATCCAAACTGACTGAGTCTATCCATCCAAACTGACTGAGTCTATCCATTCAAACTGACTGAGTCTATCCATCCAAACTGACTGAGTCTATCCATCCACCCGTCTCATCTATCCATCGAAACTGACTGAGTCTATCCATCCAAACTGACTGAGTCTATCCATCCATCCGTCTCATCTATCCATCCAAACTGACTGAGTCTATCCATCCAAACTGACTGAGTCTATCCATACAAACTGACTGAGTCTATCCATCCATCCGTCTCATCTGTCCATCCAAACTGACTGAGTCTATCCATCCAAACTGACTGAGTCTATCCATCCAAACTGACTGAGTCTGTCCATCCAAACTGACTGAGTCTATCCATCCATGCGTCTTATCTGTCCATCCTAACTGACTGAGTCTATCCATCCAAACTGACTGAGTCTATCCATCCAAACTGACTGAGTCTATCCATTCAAACTGACTGAGTCTATCCTTCCAAACTGACTGAGTCTATCCATCCACCCGTCTCATCTATCCATCGAAACTGACTGAGTCTATCCATCCAAACTGACTGAGTCTATCCATCCATTCGTCTCATCTATCCATCCAAACTGACTGAGTCTATCCATCCAAACTGACTGAGTCTATCCATCCATCCGTCTCATCTATCCATCCAAACTGACTGAGTCTATCCATTCAAACTGACTGAGTCTGTCCATCCAAACTGACTGAGTCTATCCATCCATCCGTCTCATCTGTCCATCCAAACTGACTAAGTCTATCAATCCAAACTGACTGAGTCTATCCATCCATCCGTCTCATCTATCCATCCAAACTGACTGAGTCTATCCATCCATCCATCCATCCATCTCATCTATCCATCCAAAATGACTGAGTCTATCCATCCAAACTGACTGAGTCTATCCATCCAAACTGACTGAGTCTGTCCATCCAAACTGACTGAGTCCATCCATCCAAACTGACTGAGTCTATCCATCCAAACTGACTAAGTCTATCCATCCAAACTGACTGAGTCTATCCATCCATCCATCCGTCTCATCTATCCATCCAAACTGACTGAGTCTATCCATCCATCCATCCATCCATCCATCTCATCTATCCATCCAAACTGACTGAGTCTGTCCATCCAAACTGACTGAGTCTATCTATCCATCCGTCTCATCTATCCATCCAAACTGACTGAGTCTATCCATCCAAACTGACTGAGTCTGTCCATCCAAACTGACTAAGTCTATCCATCCATCCGTCTCATCTGTCCATCCAAACTGACTGAGTCTATCCATCCAAGCTGACTGAGTCTATCCATCCAAACTGACTGAGTCTATCCATCCAAACTGACTGAGTCTATCCATCCATCTGTCTCATCTATCCATCCAAACTGACTGAGTCTATCCATCCATCCGTCTCATCTATCCATCCAAACTGACATAGTCTATCCATCCATCCATCTCATCTATCCATCCAAACTGACAGTCTATCCATCCAACCTGACTGAGTAAATCCATCCATCCGTCTCATCTATCCATCCAAACTGACTGAGTCTATCCATCCAAACTGACTGAGTCTATCCATCCATCCGTCTCATCTGTCCATCCAAACTGACTGAGTCTATCCATCCAAACTGACTGAGTCTATCCATCCAAACTGACTGAGTATATCCATCCAAACTGACTGAGTCTATCCATCCATCCGTCTCATCTATCCATCCAAACTGACTGAGTCTGTCCATCCAAACTCACTGAGTCTATCTATCCATCCGTCTCATCTATCCATCCAAACTGACTGAGTCTATCCATCCAAACTGACTGAGTCTGTCCATCCAAACTGACTGAGTGTATCCATCCATCCGTCTCATCTGTCCATCCAAACTGACTGAGTCTATCCATCCAAACTGACTGAGTCTGTCCATCCAAACTCACTGAGTATATCCATCCAAACTGACTGAGTCTATCCATCCATCCGTCTCATCTATCCATCCAAACTGACTGAGTCTATCCATCCAAACTGACTGAGCCTATCCATCCATCCGTCTCATCTATCCATCCAAACTGACTGAGTCTATCCATCCAAACTGACTGAGTCTGTCCTTCCAAACTGACTGAGTCTGTCCATCCAAACTGACTGAGTCTATCCATCCAAACTAACTGAGTCTATCCATCCAAACTGACTGAGTCAATCCATCCATCCGTCTCATCTATCCATCCAAACTGACTGAGTCTATCCATCCAAACTGACTGAGTCTATCCATCCATCCGTCTCATCTGTCCATCCAAACTGACTGAGTCTATCCATCCAAACTGACTGAGTCTATCCATCCAAACTGACTGAGTCTATCCATCCATCCATCTCATCTATCCATCCAAACTGACTGAGTCTATCCATCCAAAATGACTGAGTATATCCATCCAAACTGACTGAGTCTATCCATCCAAACTGACTGAGTCTATCCATCCAAACTGACTGAGTCTATCCATCCATCCGTCTCATCTATCCATCCAAACTGACTGAGTCTATCCATCCAAACTGACTGAGTCTATCCATCCATCCGTCTCATCTATCCATCCAAACTGACTGAGTCTATCCATCCAAACTGACTGAGTCTGTCCATCCAAACTGACTGAGTCTATCCATCCATCCGTCTCATCTGTCCATCCAAACTGACTGAGTCTATCCATCCAAACTGACTGAGTCTATCCATCCAAACTGACTGAGTCTATCGATCCATCCATCCATCCATCCATCCATCCATCCATCTCATCTATCCATCCAAACTGACTGAGTCTATCCATCCAAACTGACTGAGTCTATCCATCCAAACTGACTTAGTCTGTCCATCCAAACTGACTGAGTCTATCCATCCAAACTGACTGAGTCTATCCATCCAAACGGACTGAGTCTGTCCATGCAAACTGACTGAGTCTGTCCATACAAACTGACTGAGTCTATCCATCCAAACTGACTGAGTCTATCCATCCAAACTGACTGAGTCTGTCCATCCAAACTGACTGAGTCTATCCATCCAAACTGACTGAGTCTAACCATCCAAACTGACTGAGTCTATCCATCCAAACTGACTGAGTCTATCCATCCAAACTGACTGAGTCTGTCCATCCAAACTGACTGAGTCTATCCATCCATGCGTCTTATCTGTCCATCCTAACTGACTGAGTCTATCCATCCAAACTGACTGAGTCTATCCATCCAAACTGACTGAGTCTATCCATTCAAACTGACTGAGTCTATCCATCCAAACTGACTGAGTCTATCCATCCACCCGTCTCATCTATCCATCGAAACTGACTGAGTCTATCCATCCAAACTGACTGAGTCTATCCATCCATCCGTCTCATCTATCCATCCAAACTGACTGAGTCTATCCATCCAAACTGACTGAGTCTATCCATCCATCCGTCTCATCTATCCATCCAAACTGACTGAGTCTATCCATCCAAACTGACTGAGTCTGTCCATCCAAACTGACTGAGTCTATCCATCCATCCGTCTCATCTGTCCATCCAAACTGACTAAGTCTATCAATCCAAACTGACTGAGTCTATCCATCCATCCGTCTCATCTATCCATCCAAACTGACTGAGTCTATCCATCCATCCATCCATCCATCTCATCTATCCATCCAAAATGACTGAGTCTATCCATCCAAACTGACTGAGTCTATCCATCCAAACTGACTGAGTCTGTCCATCCAAACTGACTGAGTCCATCCATCCAAACTGACTGAGTCTATCCATCCAAACTGACTAAGTCTATCCATCCAAACTGACTGAGTCTATCCATCCATCCATCCGTCTCATCTATCCATCCAAACTGACTGAGTCTATCCATCCATCCATCCATCCATCTCATCTATCCATCCAAACTGACTGAGTCTGTCCATCCAAACTGACTGAGTCTATCTATCCATCCGTCTCATCTATCCATCCAAACTGACTGAGTCTATCCATCCAAACTGACTGAGTCTGTCCATCCAAACTGACTGAGTCTATCCATCCATCCGTCTCATCTATCCATCCAAACTGACTGAGTCTATCCATCCAAACTGACTGAGTCTATCCATCCATCCGTCTCATCTGTCCATCCAAACTGACTGAGTCTATCCATCCAAACTGACTGAGTCTATCCATCCAAACTGACTGAGTCTATCCATCCATCCATCTCATCTATCCATCCAAACTGACTGAGTCTATCCATCCAAAATGACTGAGTATATCCATCCAAACTGACTGAGTCTATCCATCCAAACTGACTGAGTCTATCCATCCAAACTGACTGAGTCTATCCATCCATCCGTCTCATCTATCCATCCAAACTGACTGAGTCTATCCATCCAAACTGACTGAGTCTATCCATCCATCCGTCTCATCTATCCATCCAAACTGACTGAGTCTATCAATCCAAACTGACTGAGTCTGTCCATCCAAACTGACTGAGTCTATCCATCCATCCGTCTCATCTGTCCATCCAAACTGACTGAGTCTATCCATCCAAACTGACTGAGTCTATCCATCCAAACTGACTGAGTCTATCGATCCATCCATCCATCCATCCATCCATCCATCTCATCTATCCATCCAAACTGACTTTGTCTATCCATCCAAACTGACTGAGTCTATCCATCCAAACTGACTTAGTCTGTCCATCCAAACTGACTGAGTCTATCCATCCAAACTGACTGAGTCTATCCATCCATCCGTCTCATCTATCCATCCAAACTGACTGAGTCTATCCATCCAAACTGACTGAGTCTATCCATCCATCCGTCTCATCTATCCATCCAAACTGACTGAGTCTATCCATCCAAACTGACTGAGTCTGTCCATCCAAACTGACTGAGTCTATCCATCCATCCGTCTCATCTGTCCATCCAAACTGACTGAGTCTATCCATCCAAACTGACTGAGTCTATCCATCCAAACTGACTGAGTCTATCGATCCATCCATCCATCCATCCATCCATCCATCTCATCTATCCATCCAAACTGACTGAGTCTATCCATCCAAACTGACTGAGTCTATCCATCCAAACTGACTTAGTCTGTCCATCCAAACTGACTGAGTCTATCCATCCAAACTGACTGAGTCTATCCATCCAAACGGACTGAGTCTGTCCATGCAAACTGACTGAGTCTGTCCATACAAACTGACTGAGTCTATCCATCCAAACTGACTGAGTCTATCCATCCAAACTGACTGAGTCTGTCCATCCAAACTGACTGAGTCTATCCATCCAAACTGACTGAGTCTAACCATCCAAACTGACTGAGTCTATCCATCCAAACTGACTGAGTCTATCCATCCAAACTGACTGAGTCTGTCCATCCAAACTGACTGAGTCTATCCATCCATGCGTCTTATCTGTCCATCCTAACTGACTGAGTCTATCCATCCAAACTGACTGAGTCTATCCATCCAAACTGACTGAGTCTATCCATTCAAACTGACTGAGTCTATCCATCCAAACTGACTGAGTCTATCCATCCACCCGTCTCATCTATCCATCGAAACTGACTGAGTCTATCCATCCAAACTGACTGAGTCTATCCATCCATCCGTCTCATCTATCCATCCAAACTGACTGAGTCTATCCATCCAAACTGACTGAGTCTATCCATCCATCCGTCTCATCTATCCATCCAAACTGACTGAGTCTATCCATCCAAACTGACTGAGTCTGTCCATCCAAACTGACTGAGTCTATCCATCCATCCGTCTCATCTGTCCATCCAAACTGACTAAGTCTATCAATCCAAACTGACTGAGTCTATCCATCCATCCGTCTCATCTATCCATCCAAACTGACTGAGTCTATCCATCCATCCATCCATCCATCTCATCTATCCATCCAAAATGACTGAGTCTATCCATCCAAACTGACTGAGTCTATCCATCCAAACTGACTGAGTCTGTCCATCCAAACTGACTGAGTCCATCCATCCAAACTGACTGAGTCTATCCATCCAAACTGACTAAGTCTATCCATCCAAACTGACTGAGTCTATCCATCCATCCATCCGTCTCATCTATCCATCCAAACTGACTGAGTCTATCCATCCATCCATCCATCCATCTCATCTATCCATCCAAACTGACTGAGTCTGTCCATCCAAACTGACTGAGTCTATCTATCCATCCGTCTCATCTATCCATCCAAACTGACTGAGTCTATCCATCCAAACTGACTGAGTCTGTCCATCCAAACTGACTGAGTCTATCCATCCATCCGTCTCATCTGTCCATCCAAACTGACTGAGTCTATCCATCCAAACTAACTGAGTCTATCCATCCAAACTGACTGAGTCTATCCATCCAAACTGACTGAGTCTATCCATCCATCTGTCTCATCTATCCATCCAAACTGACTGAGTCTATCCATACAAACTGACTGAGTCTATCCATCCACCCGTCTCATCTGTCCATCCAAACTGACTGAGTCTATCCATCCAAACTGACTGAGTCTATCCATCCAAACTGACTGAGTCTGTCCATCCAAACTGACTGAGTCTATCCATCCATGCGTCTTATCTGTCCATCCTAACTGACTGAGTCTATCCATCCAAACTGACTGAGTCTATCCATCCAAACTGACTGAGTCTATCCATTCAAACTGACTGAGTCTATCCATCCAAACTGACTGAGTCTATCCATCCATCCGTCTCATCTGTCCATCCAAACTGACTGAGTCTATCCATCCACCCGTCTCATCTATCCATCGAAACTGACTGAGTCTATCCATCCAAACTGACTGAGTCTATCCATCCATCCGTCTCATCTATCCATCCAAACTGACTGAGTCTATCCATCCAAACTGACTGAGTCTATCCATCCATCCGTCTCATCTATCCATCCAAACTGACTGAGTCTATCCATTCAAACTGACTGAGTCTGTCCATCCAAACTGACTGAGTCTATCCATCCATCCGTCTCATCTATCCATCCAAACTGACTGACTCTATCCATCCATCCATCCATCCATCTCATCTATCCATCCAAAATGACTGAGTCTATCCATCCAAACTGACTGAGTCTATCCATCCAAACTGACTGAGTCTGTCCATCCAAACTGACTGAGTCCATCCATCCAAACTGACTGAGTCTATCCATCCACCCGTCTCATCTATCCATCGAAACTGACTGAGTCTATCCATCCAAACTGACTGAGTCTATCCATCCATCCGTCTCATCTATCCATCCAAACTGACTGAGTCTATCCATCCAAACTGACTGACTCTATCCATCCATCCGTCTCATCTATCCATCCAAACTGACTGAGTCTATCCATCCAAACTGACTGAGTCTGTCCATCCAAACTGACTGAGTCTATCCATCCATCCGTCTCATCTGTCCATCCAAACTGACTAAGTCTATCAATCCAAACTGACTGAGTCTATCCATCCATCCGTCTCATCTATCCATCCAAACTGACTGAGTCTATCCATCCATCCATCCATCCATCTCATCTATCCATCCAAAATGACTGAGTCTATCCATCCAAACTGACTGAGTCTATCCATCCAAACTGACTGAGTCTGTCCATCCAAACTGACTGAGTCCATCCATCCAAACTGACTGAGTCTATCCATCCAAACTGACTAAGTCTATCCATCCAAACTGACTGAGTCTATCCATCCATCCATCCGTCTCATCTATCCATCCAAACTGACTGAGTCTATCCATCCATCCATCCATCCATCTCATCTATCCATCCAAACTGACTGAGTCTGTCCATCCAAACTGACTGAGTCTATCTATCCATCCGTCTCATCTATCCATCCAAACTGACTGAGTCTATCCATCCAAACTGACTGAGTCTGTCCATCCAAACTGACTGAGTCTATCCATCCATCCGTCTCATCTGTCCATCCAAACTGACTGAGTCTATCCATCCAAACTAACTGAGTCTATCCATCCAAACTGACTGAGTCTATCCATCCAAACTGACTGAGTCTATCCATCCATCTGTCTCATCTATCCATGCAAACTGACTGAGTCTATCCATACAAACTGACTGAGTCTATCCATCCAAACTGACTGAGTCTATCCATCCATCCATCTCATCTATCCATCCAAACTGACTGAGTCTATCCATCCAACCTGACTGAGTAAATCCATCCATCCGTCTCATCTATCCATCCAAACTGACTGAGTCTATCCATCCAAACTGACTGAGTCTATCCATCCATCCGTCTCATCTGTCCATCCAAACTGACTGAGTCTATCCATCCAAACTGACTGAGTCTATCCATCCAAACTGACTGAGTATATCCATCCAAACTGACTGAGTCTATCCATCCATCCGTCTCATCTATCCATCCAAACTGACTGAGTCTGTCCATCCAAACTCACTGAGTCTATCTATCCATCCGTCTCATCTATCCATCCAAACTGACTGAGTCTATCCATCCAAACTGACTGAGTCTGTCCATCCAAACTGACTGAGTGTATCCATCCATCCGTCTCATCTGTCCATCCAAACTGACTGAGTCTATCCATCCAAGCTGACTGAGTCTGTCCATCCAAACTGACTGAGTATATCCATCCAAACTGACTGAGTCTATCCATCCAAACTGACTGAGCCTATCCATCCATCCGTCTCATCTATCCATCCAAACTGACTGAGTCTATCCATCCAAACTGACTGAGTCTGTCCTTCCAAACTGACTGAGTCTGTCCATCCAAACTGACTGAGTCTATCCATCCAAACTAACTGAGTCTATCCATCCAAACTGACTGAGTCAATCCATCCATCCGTCTCATCTATCCATCCAAACTGACTGAGTCTATCCATCCAAACTGACTGAGTCTATCCATCCATCCGTCTCATCTGTCCATCCAAACTGACTGAGTCTATCCATCCAAACTGACTGAGTCTATCCATCCAAACTGACTGAGTCTATCCATCCATCCATCTCATCTATCCATCCAAACTGACTGAGTCTATCCATCCAAAATGACTGAGTATATCCATCCAAACTGACTGAGTCTATCCATCCAAACTGACTGAGTCTATCCATCCAAACTGACTGAGTCTATCCATCCATCCGTCTCATCTATCCATCCAAACTGACTGAGTCTATCCATCCAAACTGACTGAGTCTATCCATCCATCCGTCTCATCTATCCATCCAAACTGACTGAGTCTATCCATCCAAACTGACTGAGTCTGTCCATCCAAACTGACTGAGTCTATCCATCCATCCGTCTCATCTGTCCATCCAAACTGACTGAGTCTATCCATCCAAACTGACTGAGTCTATCCATCCAAACTGACTGAGTCTATCGATCCATCCATCCATCCATCCATCCATCTCATCTATCCATCCAAACTGACTGAGTCTATCCATCCAAACTGACTGAGTCTATCCATCCAAACTGACTTAGTCTGTCCATCCAAACTGACTGAGTCTATCCATCCAAACTGACTGAGTCTATCCATCCAAACGGACTGAGTCTGTCCATGCAAACTGACTGAGTCTGTCCATACAAACTGACTGAGTCTATCCATCCAAACTGACTGAGTCTATCCATCCAAACTGACTGAGTCTGTCCATCCAAACTGACTGAGTCTATCCATCCAAACTGACTGAGTCTAACCATCCAAACTGACTGAGTCTATCCATCCAAACTGACTGAGTCTATCCATCCATCCGTCTCATCTATCCATCCAAACTGACTGAGTCTATCCATCCAAACTGACTGAGTCTATCCATCCATCCGTCTCATCTATCCATCCAAACTGACTGAGTCTGTCCATCCAAACTCACTGAGTCTATCTATCCATCCGTCTCATCTATCCATCCAAACTGACTGAGTCTATCCATCCAAACTGACTGAGCCTGTCCATCCAAACTGACTGAGCCTATCCATCCATCCGTCTCATCTATCCATCCAAACTGACTGAGTCTATCCATCCAAACTGACTGAGTCTGTCCTTCCAAACTGACTGAGTCTGTCCATCCAAACTGACTGAGTCTATCCATCCAAACTAACTGAGTCTATCCATCCAAACTGACTGAGTCAATCCATCCATCCGTCTCATCTATCCATCCAAACTGACTGAGTCTATACATCCAAACTGACTGAGTCTATCCATCCATCCGTCTCATCTGTCCATCCAAAATGACTGAGTCTATCCATCCAAACTGACTGAGTCTATCCATCCAAACTGACTGAGTCTATCCATCCATCCATCTCATCTATCCATCCAAACTGACTGAGTCTATCCATCCAAAATGACTGAGTGTATCCATCCAAACTGACTGAGTCTATCCATCCATCCGTCTCATCTATCCATCCAAACCGACTGAGTCTATCCATCCAAACTGACTGAGTCTATCCATCCATCCGTCTCATCTATCCATCCAAACTGACTGAGTCTATCCATCCAAACTGACTGAGTCTGTCCATCCAAACTGACTGAGTCTATCCATCCATCCGTCTCATCTGTCCATCCAAACTGACTGAGTCTATCCATCCAAACTGACTGAGTCTATCCATCCAAACTGACTGAGTCTATCGATCCATCCATCCATCCATCCATCCATCCATCTCATCTATCCATCCAAACTGACTGAGTCTATCCATCCAAACTGACTGAGTCTATCCATCCAAACTGACTTAGTCTGTCCATCCAAACTGACTGAGTCTATCCATCCAAACTGACTGAGTCTATCCATCCAAACTGACTGAGCCTATCCATCCATCCGTCTCATCTATCCATCCAAACTGACTGAGTCTATCCATCCAAACTGACTGAGTCTATCCATCCAAACTGACTGAGTCTATCCATCCAAACGGACTGAGTCTGTCCATGCAAACTGACTGAGTCTGTCCATACAAACTGACTGAGTCTATCCATCCAAACTGACTGAGTCTATCCATCCAAACTGACTGAGTCTGTCCATCCAAACTGACTGAGTCTATCCATCCAAACTGACTGAGTCTAACCATCCAAACTGACTGAGTCTATCCATCCAAACTGACTGAGTCTATCCATCCATCCGTCTCATCTATCCATCCAAACTGACTGAGTCTATCCATCCAAACTGACTGAGTCTATCCATCCATCCGTCTCATCTATCCATCCAAACTGACTGAGTCTGTCCATCCAAACTCACTGAGTCTATCTATCCATCCGTCTCATCTATCCATCCAAACTGACTGAGTCTATCCATCCAAACTGACTGAGTCTGTCCATCCAAACTGACTGAGCCTATCCATCCATCCGTCTCATCTATCCATCCAAACTGACTGAGTCTATCCATCCAAACTGACTGAGTCTGTCCTTCCAAACTGACTGAGTCTGTCCATCCAAACTGACTGAGTCTATCCATCCAAACTAACTGAGTCTATCCATCCAAACTGACTGAGTCAATCCATCCATCCGTCTCATCTATCCATCCAAACTGACTGAGTCTATACATCCAAACTGACTGAGTCTATCCATCCATCCGTCTCATCTGTCCATCCAAACTGACTGAGTCTATCCATCCAAACTGACTGAGTCTATCCATCCAAACTGACTGAGTCTATCCATCCATCCATCTCATCTATGCATCCAAACTGACTGAGTCTATCCATCCAAAATGACTGAGTGTATCCATCCAAACTGACTGAGTCTATCCATCCATCCGTCTCATCTATCCATCCAAACCGACTGAGTCTATCCATCCAAACTGACTGAGTCTATCCATCCATCCGTCTCATCTATCCATCCAAACTGACTGAGTCTATCCATCCAAACTGACTGAGTCTGTCCATCCAAACTGACTGAGTCTATCCATCCATCCGTCTCATCTGTCCATCCAAACTGACTGAGTCTATCCATCCAAACTGACTGAGTCTATCCATCCAAACTGACTGAGTCTATCGATCCATCCATCCATCCATCCATCCATCCATCCATCCATCCATCTCATCTATCCATCCAAACTGACTGAGTCTATCCATCCAAACTGACTTAGTCTGTCCATCCAAACTGACTGAGTCTATCCATCCAAACTGACTGAGTCTATCCATCCAAACTGACTGAGCCTATCCATCCATCCGTCTCATCTATCCATCCAAACTGACTGAGTCTATCCATCCAAACTGACTGAGTCTGTCCTTCCAAACTGACTGAGTCTGTCCATCCAAACTGACTGAGTCTATCCATCCAAACTAACTGAGTCTATCCATCCAAACTGACTGAGTCAATCCATCCATCCGTCTCATCTATCCATCCAAACTGACTGAGTCTATCCATCCAAACTGACTGAGTCTATCCATCCATCCGTCTCATCTGTCCATCCAATCTGACTGAGTCTATCCATCCAAACTGACTGAGTCTATCCATCCAAACTGACTGAGTCTATCCATCCATCCATCTCATCTCTCCATCCAAACTGACTGAGTCTATCCATCCAAAATGACTGAGTGTATCCATCCAAACTGACTGAGTCTATCCATCCATCCGTCTCATCTATCCATCCAAACTGACTGAGTCTATCCATCCAAACTGACTGAGTCTATCCATCCATCCGTCTCATCTATCCATCCAAACTGACTGAGTCTATCCATCCAAACTGACTGAGTCTGTCCATCCAAACTGACTGAGTCTATCCATCCATCCGTCTCATCTGTCCATCCAAACTGACTGAGTCTATCCATCCAAACTGACTGAGTCTATCCATCCAAACTGACTGAGTCTATCGATCCATCCATCCATCCATCCATCCATCCATCTCATCTATCCATCCAAACTGACTGAGTCTATCCATCCAAACTGACTGAGTCTATCCATCCAAACTGACTTAGTCTGTCCATCCAAACTGACTGAGTCTATCCATCCAAACTGACTGAGTCTATCCATCCAAACGGACTGAGTCTGTCCATGCAAACTGACTGAGTCTGTCCATACAAACTGACTGAGTCTATCCATCCAAACTGACTGAGTCTATCCATCCAAACTGACTGAGTCTGTCCATCCAAACTGACTGAGTCTATCCATCCAAACTGACTGAGTCTAACCATCCAAACTGACTGAGTCTATCCATCCAAACTGACTGAGTCTGTCCTTCCAAACTGACTGAGTCTGTCCATCCAAACTGACTGAATCTATCCATCCAAACTAACTGAGTCTATCCATCCAAACTGACTGAGTCAATCCATCCATCCGTCTCATCTATCCATCCAAACTGACTGAGTCTATACATCCAAACTGACTGAGTCTATCCATCCATCCGTCTCATCTGTCCATCCAAAATGACTGAGTCTATCCATCCAAACTGACTGAGTCTATCCATCCAAACTGACTGAGTCTATCCATCCATCCATCTCATCTATCCATCCAAACTGACTGAGTCTATCCATCCAAAATGACTGAGTGTATCCATCCAAACTGACTGAGTCTATCCATCCATCCGTCTCATCTATCCATCCAAACCGACTGAGTCTATCCATCCAAACTGACTGAGTCTATCCATCCATCCGTCTCATCTATCCATCCAAACTGACTGAGTCTATCCATCCAAACTGACTGAGTCTGTCCATCCAAACTGACTGAGTCTATCCATCCATCCGTCTCATCTGTCCATCCAAACTGACTGAGTCTATCCATCCAAACTGACTGAGTCTATCCATCCAAACTGACTGAGTCTATCGATCCATCCATCCATCCATCCATCCATCCATCTCATCTATCCATCCAAACTGACTGAGTCTATCCATCCAAACTGACTGAGTCTATCCATCCAAACTGACTTAGTCTGTCCATCCAAACTGACTGAGTCTATCCATCCAAACTGACTGAGTCTATCCATCCAAACTGACTGAGCCTATCCATCCATCCGTCTCATCTATCCATCCAAACTGACTGAGTCTATCCATCCAAACTGACTGAGTCTATCCATCCAAACTGACTGAGTCTATCCATCCAAACGGACTGAGTCTGTCCATGCAAACTGACTGAGTCTGTCCATACAAACTGACTGAGTCTATCCATCCAAACTGACTGAGTCTATCCATCCAAACTAACTGAGTCTATCCATCCAAACTGACTGAGTCAATCCATCCATCCGTCTCATCTATCCATCCAAACTGACTGAGTCTATCCATCCAAACTGACTGAGTCTATCCATCCATCCGTCTCATCTGTCCATCCAAACTGACTGAGTCTATCCATCCAAACTGACTGAGTCTATCCATCCAAACTGACTGAGTCTATCCATCCATCCATCTCATCTATCCATCCAAACTGACTGAGTCTATCCATCCAAAATGACTGAGTGTATCCATCCAAACTGACTGAGTCTATCCATCCATCCGTCTCATCTATCCATCCAAACTGACTGAGTCTATCCATCCAAACTGACTGAGTCTATCCATCCATCCGTCTCATCTATCCATCCAAACTGACTGAGTCTATCCATCCAAACTGACTGAGTCTGTCCATCCAAACTGACTGAGTCTATCCATCCATCCGTCTCATCTGTCCATCCAAACTGACTGAGTCTATCCATCCAAACTGACTGAGTCTATCCATCCAAACTGACTGAGTCTATCGATCCATCCATCCATCCATCCATCCATCTCATCTATCCATCCAAACTGACTGAGTCTATCCATCCAAACTGACTGAGTCTATCCATCCAAACTGACTTAGTCTGTCCATCCAAACTGACTGAGTCTATCCATCCAAACTGACTGAGTCTATCCATCCAAACGGACTGAGTCTGTCCATGCAAACTGACTGAGTCTGTCCATACAAACTGACTGAGTCTATCCATCCAAACTGACTGAGTCTATCCATCCAAACTGACTGAGTCTGTCCATCCAAACTGACTGAGTCTATCCATCCAAACTGACTGAGTCTAACCATCCAAACTGACTGAGTCTATCCATCCAAACTGACTGAGTCTGTCCTTCCAAACTGACTGAGTCTGTCCATCCAAACTGACTGAGTCTATCCATCCAAACTAACTGAGTCTATCCATCCAAACTGACTGAGTCAATCCATCCATCCGTCTCATCTATCCATCCAAACTGACTGAGTCTATACATCCAAACTGACTGAGTCTATCCATCCATCCGTCTCATCTGTCCATCCAAAATGACTGAGTCTATCCATCCAAACTGACTGAGTCTATCCATCCAAACTGACTGAGTCTATCCATCCATCCATCTCATCTATCCATCCAAACTGACTGAGTCTATCCATCCAAAATGACTGAGTGTATCCATCCAAACTGACTGAGTCTATCCATCCATCCGTCTCATCTATCCATCCAAACCGACTGAGTCTATCCATCCAAACTGACTGAGTCTATCCATCCATCCGTCTCATCTATCCATCCAAACTGACTGAGTCTATCCATCCAAACTGACTGAGTCTGTCCATCCAAACTGACTGAGTCTATCCATCCATCCGTCTCATCTGTCCATCCAAACTGACTGAGTCTATCCATCCAAACTGACTGAGTCTATCCATCCAAACTGACTGAGTCTATCGATCCATCCATCCATCCATCCATCCATCCATCCATCTCATCTATCCATCCAAACTGACTGAGTCTATCCATCCAAACTGACTGAGTCTATCCATCCAAACTGACTTAGTCTGTCCATCCAAACTGACTGAGTCTATCCATCCAAACTGACTGAGTCTATCCATCCAAACTGACTGAGCCTATCCATCCATCCGTCTCATCTATCCATCCAAACTGACTGAGTCTATCCATCCAAACTGACTGAGTCTATCCATCCAAACTGACTGAGTCTATCCATCCAAACGGACTGAGTCTGTCCATGCAAACTGACTGAGTCTGTCCATACAAACTGACTGAGTCTATCCATCCAAACTGACTGAGTCTATCCATCCAAACTGACTGAGTCTGTCCATCCAAACTGACTGAGTCTATCCATCCAAAATGACTGAGTGTATCCATCCAAACTGACTGAGTCTATCCATCCATCCGTCTCATCTATCCATCCAAACCGACTGAGTCTATCCATCCAAACTGACTGAGTCTATCCATCCATCCGTCTCATCTATCCATCCAAACTGACTGAGTCTATCCATCCAAACTGACTGAGTCTGTCCATCCAAACTGACTGAGTCTATCCATCCAAACTGACTGAGTCTAACCATCCAAACTGACTGAGTCTATCCATCCAAACTGACTGAGTCTGTCCTTCCAAACTGACTGAGTCTGTCCATCCAAACTGACTGAGTCTATCCATCCAAACTAACTGAGTCTATCCATCCAAACTGACTGAGTCAATCCATCCATCCGTCTCATCTATCCATCCAAACTGACTGAGTCTATACATCCAAACTGACTGAGTCTATCCATCCATCCGTCTCATCTGTCCATCCAAAATGACTGAGTCTATCCATCCAAACTGACTGAGTCTATCCATCCAAACTGACTGAGTCTATCCATCCATCCATCTCATCTATCCATCCAAACTGACTGAGTCTATCCATCCAAAATGACTGAGTGTATCCATCCAAACTGACTGAGTCTATCCATCCATCCGTCTCATCTATCCATCCAAACCGACTGAGTCTATCCATCCAAACTGACTGAGTCTATCCATCCATCCGTCTCATCTATCCATCCAAACTGACTGAGTCTATCCATCCAAACTGACTGAGTCTGTCCATCCAAACTGACTGAGTCTATCCATCCATCCGTCTCATCTGTCCATCCAAACTGACTGAGTCTATCCATCCAAACTGACTGAGTCTATCCATCCAAACTGACTGAGTCTATCGATCCATCCATCCATCCATCCATCCATCCATCCATCTCATCTATCCATCCAAACTGACTGAGTCTATCCATCCAAACTGACTGAGTCTATCCATCCAAACTGACTTAGTCTGTCCATCCAAACTGACTGAGTCTATCCATCCAAACTGACTGAGTCTATCCATCCAAACTGACTGAGCCTATCCATCCATCCGTCTCATCTATCCATCCAAACTGACTGAGTCTATCCATCCAAACTGACTGAGTCTATCCATCCAAACTGACTGAGTCTATCCATCCAAACGGACTGAGTCTGTCCATGCAAACTGACTGAGTCTGTCCATACAAACTGACTGAGTCTATCCATCCAAACTGACTGAGTCTATCCATCCAAACTGACTGAGTCTGTCCATCCAAACTGACTGAGTCTATCCATCCAAACTGACTGAGTCTAACCATCCAAACTGACTGAGTCTATCCATCCAAACTGACTGAGTCTATCCATCCATCCGTCTCATCTATCCATCCAAACTGACTGAGTCTATCCATCCAAACTGACTGAGTCTATCCATCCATCCGTCTCATCTATCCATCCAAACTGACTGAGTCTGTCCATCCAAACTCACTGAGTCTATCTATCCATCCGTCTCATCTATCCATCCAAACTGACTGAGTCTATCCATCCAAACTGACTGAGTCTGTCCATCCAAACTGACTGAGCCTATCCATCCATCCGTCTCATCTATCCATCCAAACTGACTGAGTCTATCCATCCAAACTGACTGAGTCTGTCCTTCCAAACTGACTGAGTCTGTCCATCCAAACTGACTGAGTCTATCCATCCAAACTAACTGAGTCTATCCATCCAAACTGACTGAGTCAATCCATCCATCCGTCTCATCTATCCATCCAAACTGACTGAGTCTATACATCCAAACTGACTGAGTCTATCCATCCATCCGTCTCATCTGTCCATCCAAACTGACTGAGTCTATCCATCCAAACTGACTGAGTCTATCCATCCAAACTGACTGAGTCTATCCATCCATCCATATCATCTATGCATCCAAACTGACTGAGTCTATCCATCCAAAATGACTGAGTGTATCCATCCAAACTGACTGAGTCTATCCATCCATCCGTCTCATCTATCCATCCAAACCGACTGAGTCTATCCATCCAAACTGACTGAGTCTATCCATCCATCCGTCTCATCTATCCATCCAAACTGACTGAGTCTATCCATCCAAACTGACTGAGTCTGTCCATCCAAACTGACTGAGTCTATCCATCCATCCGTCTCATCTGTCCATCCAAACTGACTGAGTCTATCCATCCAAACTGACTGAGTCTATCCATCCAAACTGACTGAGTCTATCGATCCATCCATCCATCCATCCATCCATCCATCCATCCATCTCATCTATCCATCCAAACTGACTGAGTCTATCCATCCAAACTGACTGAGTCTATCCATCCAAACTGACTTAGTCTGTCCATCCAAACTGACTGAGTCTATCCATCCAAACTGACTGAGTCTATCCATCCAAACTGACTGAGCCTATCCATCCATCCGTCTCATCTATCCATCCAAACTGACTGAGTCTATCCATCCAAACTGACTGAGTCTGTCCTTCCAAACTGACTGAGTCTGTCCATCCAAACTGACTGAGTCTATCCATCCAAACTAACTGAGTCTATCCATCCAAACTGACTGAGTCAATCCATCCATCCGTCTCATCTATCCATCCAAACTGACTGAGTCTATCCATCCAAACTGACTGAGTCTATCCATCCATCCGTCTCATCTGTCCATCCAAACTGACTGAGTCTATCCATCCAAACTGACTGAGTCTATCCATCCAAACTGACTGAGTCTATCCATCCATCCATCTCATCTATCCATCCAAACTGACTGAGTCTATCCATCCAAAATGACTGAGTGTATCCATCCAAACTGACTGAGTCTATCCATCCATCCGTCTCATCTATCCATCCAAACTGACTGAGTCTATCCATCCAAACTGACTGAGTCTATCCATCCATCCGTCTCATCTATCCATCCAAACTGACTGAGTCTATCCATCCAAACTGACTGAGTCTGTCCATCCAAACTGACTGAGTCTATCCATCCATCCGTCTCATCTGTCCATCCAAACTGACTGAGTCTATCCATCCAAACTGACTGAGTCTATCCATCCAAACTGACTGAGTCTATCGATCCATCCATCCATCCATCCATCCATCCATCCATCTCATCTATCCATCCAAACTGACTGAGTCTGTCCATGCAAACTGACTGAGTCTGTCCATACAAACTGACTGAGTCTATCCATCCAAACTGACTGAGTCTATCCATCCAAACTGACTGAGTCTGTCCATCCAAACTGACTGAGTCTATCCATCCAAACTGACTGAGTCTAACCATCCAAACTGACTGAGTCTATCCATCCAAACTGACTGAGTCTATCCATCCATCCGTCTCATCTATCCATCCAAACTGACTGAGTCTATCCATCCAAACTGACTGAGTCTATCCATCCATCCGTCTCATCTGTCCATCCAAACTGACTGAGTCTATCAATCCAAACTGACTTAGTCTATCCATCCAAGCTGACTGAGTCTATCCATCCATCCATCTCATCTATCCATCCAAACTGACTGAGTCTATCCATCCATCCGTCTCATCTGTCCATCCAAACTGACTGAGTCTTTCCATCCAAACAGACTGAGCCTATCCATCCAAACTGACTGAGTCTATCCATCCAAACTGACTGAGACTATCCATCCATCCATCTCATCTATCCATCCAAACTGACTGAGTCTATCCATCCAAACTGACTGAGTCTATCCATCCAAACTGACTGAGTCTATCCATCCAAACTGACTGAGTCTATCCATCCATCCGTCTCATCTATCCATCCAAACTGACTGAGTATATCCATCCAAACTGACTGAGTCTGTCCTTCCAAACTGACTGAGTCTGTCCATCCAAACTGACTGAGTCTATCCATCCAAACTAACTGAGTCTATCCATCCAACCTGACTGAGTCTATCCATCCATCCGTCTCATCTATCCATCCAAACTGACATAGTCTATCCATCCATCCATCTCATCTATCCATCCAAACTGACTGAGTCTATCCATCCAAACTGACTGAGTCTATCCATCCAAACTGACTGAGTCTGTCCATCCAAACTGACTGAGTCTATCCATCCAAACTGACTGAGTCTAACCATCCAAACTGACTGAGTCTATCCATCCAAACTGACTGAGTCTATCCATCCATCCGTCTCATCTATCCATCCAAACTGACTGAGTCTATCCATCCAAACTGACTGAGTCTATCCATCCATCCGTCTCATCTGTCCATCCAAACTGACTGAGTCTATCAATCCAAACTGACTTAGTCTATCCATCCAAGCTGACTGAGTCTATCCATCCATCCATCTCATCTATCCATCCAAACTGACTGAGTCTATCCATCCATCCATCTCATCTATCCATCCAAACTGACTGAGTCTATCCATCCATCCGTCTCATCTGTCCATCCAAACTGACTGAGTCTTTCCATCCAAACAGACTGAGCCTATCCATCCAAACTGACTGAGTCTATCCATCCAAACTGACTGAGACTATCCATCCATCCATCTCATCTATCCATCCAAACTGACTGAGTCTATCCATCCAAACTGACTGAGTCTATCCATCCAAACTGACTGAGTCTATCCATCCAAACTGACTGAGTCTATCCATCCATCCGTCTCATCTATCCATCCAAACTGACTGAGTATATCCATCCAAACTGACTGAGTCTGTCCTTCCAAACTGACTGAGTCTGTCCATCCAAACTGACTGAGTCTATCCATCCAAACTAACTGAGTCTATCCATCCAACCTGACTGAGTCTATCCATCCATCCGTCTCATCTATCCATCCAAACTGACATAGTCTATCCATCCATCTATCTCATCTATCCATCCAAACTGACTGAGTCTATCCATCCAAACTGACTGAGTCTATCCATCCAAACTAACTGAGTCTATCCATCCAACCTGACTGAGTAAATCCATCCATCCGTCTCATCTATCCATCCAAACTGACTGAGTCTATCCATCCAAACTGACTGAGTCTATCCATCCATCCGTCTCATCTGTCCATCCAAACTGACTGAGTCTATCCATCCAAACTGAATGAGTCTATCCATCCAAACTGACTGAGTATATCCATCCAAACTGACTGAGTCTATCCATCCATCCGTCTCATCTATCCATCCAAACTGACTGAGTCTATCCATCCAAACTGACTGAGTCTGTCCTTCCAAACTGACTGAGTCTGTCCATCCAAACTGACTGAGTCTATCCATCCAAACTAACTGAGTCTATCCATCCAAACTGACTGAGTCAATCCATCCATCCGTCTCATCTATCCATCCAAACTGACTGAGTCTATACATCCAAACTGACTGAGTCTATCCATCCATCCGTCTCATCTGTCCATCCAAACTGACTGAGTCTATCCATCCAAACTGACTGAGTCTATCCATCCAAACTGACTGAGTCTATCCATCCATCCATCTCATCTATCCATCCAAACTGACTGAGTCTATCCATCCAAAATGACTGAGTGTATCCATCCAAACTGACTGAGTCTATCCATCCATCCGTCTCATCTATCCATCCAAACCGACTGAGTCTATCCATCCAAACTGACTGAGTCTATCCATCCATCCGTCTCATCTATCCATCCAAACTGACTGAGTCTATCCATCCAAACTGACTGAGTCTGTCCATCCAAACTGACTGAGTCTATCCATCCATCCGTCTTATCTGTCCATCCAAACTGACTGAGTCTATCCATCCAAACTGACTGAGTCTATCCATCCAAACTGACTGAGTCTACCGATCCATCCATCCATCCATCCATCCATCTCATCTATCCATCCAAACTGACTGAGTCTATCCATCCAAACTGACTGAGTCTATCCATCCAAACTGACTTAGTCTGTCCATCCAAACTGACTGAGTCTATCCATCCAAACTGACTGAGTCTATCCATCCAAACTGACTGAGCCTATCCATCCATCCGTCTCATCTATCCATCCAAACTGACTGAGTCTATCCATCCAAACTGACTGAGTCTGTCCTTCCAAACTGACTGAGTCTGTCCATCCAAACTGACTGAGTCTATCCATCCAAACTAACTGAGTCTATCCATCCAAACTGACTGAGTCAATCCATCCATCCGTCTCATCTATCCATCCAAACTGACTGAGTCTATCCATCCAAACTGACTGAGTCTATCCATCCATCCGTCTCATCTGTCCATCCAAACTGACTGAGTCTATCCATCCAAACTGACTGAGTCTATCCATCCAAACTGACTGAGTCTATCCATCCATCCGTCTCATCTATCCATCCAAACTGACTGAGTCTATCCATCCAAAATGACTGAGTGTATCCATCCAAACTGACTGAGTCTATCCATCCATCCGTCTCATCTATCCATCCAAACTGACTGAGTCTATCCATCCAAACTGACTGAGTCTATCCATCCATCCGTCTCATCTATCCATCCAAACTGACTGAGTCTATCCATCCAAACTGACTGAGTCTGTCCATCCAAACTGACTGAGTCTATCCATCCATCCGTCTCATCTGTCCATCCAAACTGACTGAGTCTATCCATCCAAACTGACTGAGTCTATCCATCCAAACTGACTGAGTCTATCGATCCATCCATCCATCCATCCATCCATCCATCTCATCTATCCATCCAAACTGACTGAGTCTATCCATCCAAACTGACTGAGTCTATCCATCCAAACTGACTTAGTCTGTCCATCCAAACTGACTGAGTCTATCCATCCAAACTGACTGAGTCTATCCATCCAAACGGACTGAGTCTGTCCATGCAAACTGACTGAGTCTGTCCATACAAACTGACTGAGTCTATCCATCCAAACTGACTGAGTCTATCCATCCAAACTGACTGAGTCTGTCCATCCAAACTGACTGAGTCTATCCATCCAAACTGACTGAGTCTAACCATCCAAACTGACTGAGTCTATCCATCCAAACTGACTGAGTCTATCCATCCATCCGTCTCATCTATCCATCCAAACTGACTGAGTCTATCCATCCAAACTGACTGAGTCTATCCATCCATCCGTCTCATCTGTCCATCCAAACTGACTGAGTCTATCAATCCAAACTGACTTAGTCTATCCATCCAAGCTGACTGAGTCTATCCATCCATCCATCTCATCTATCCATCCAAACTGACTGAGTCTATCCATCCATCCATCTCATCTATCCATCCAAACTGACTGAGTCTATCCATCCATCCGTCTCATCTGTCCATCCAAACTGACTGAGTCTTTCCATCCAAACAGACTGAGCCTATCCATCCAAACTGACTGAGTCTATCCATCCAAACTGACTGAGACTATCCATCCATCCATCTCATCTATCCATCCAAACTGACTGAGTCTATCCATCCAAACTGACTGAGTCTATCCATCCAAACTGACTGAGTCTATCCATCCATCCGTCTCATCTATCCATCCAAACTGACTGAGTATATCCATCCAAACTGACTGAGACTGTCCTTCCAAACTGACTGAGTCTGTCCATCCAAACTGACTGAGTCTATCCATCCAAACTAACTGAGTCTATCCATCCAACCTGACTGAGTCTATCCATCCATCCGTCTCATCTATCCATCCAAACTGACATAGTCTATCCATCCATCCATCTCATCTATCCATCCAAACTGACTGAGTCTATCCATCCAAACTGACTGAGTCTATCCATCCAAACTAACTGAGTCTATCCATCCAACCTGACTGAGTAAATCCATCCATCCGTCTCATCTATCCATCCAAACTGACTGAGTCTATCCATCCAAACTGACTGAGTCTATCCATCCATCCGTCTCATCTGTCCATCCAAACTGACTGAGTCTATCCATCCAAACTGAATGAGTCTATCCATCCAAACTGACTGAGTATATCCATCCAAACTGACTGAGTCTATCCATCCATCCGTCTCATCTATCCATCCAAACTGACTGAGTCTGTCAATCCAAACTCACTGAGTCTATCTATCCATCCGTCTCATCTATCCATCCAAACTGACTGAGTCTATCCATCCAAACTGACTGAGCCTATCCATCCATCCGTCTCATCTATCCATCCAAACTGACTGAGTCTATCCATCCAAACTGACTGAGTCTGTCCTTCCAAACTGACTGAGTCTGTCCATCCAAACTGACTGAGTCTATCCATCCAAACTAACTGAGTCTATCCATCCAAACTGACTGAGTCAATCCATCCATCCGTCTCATCTGTCCATCCAAACTGACTGAGTCTATCCATCCAAACTGACTGAGTCTATCCATCCAAACTGACTGAGTCTACCGATCCATCCATCCATCCATCCATCCATCTCATCTATCCATCCAAACTGACTGAGTCTATCCATCCAAACTGACTGAGTCTATCCATCCAAACTGACTTAGTCTGTCCATCCAAACTGACTGAGTCTATCCATCCAAACTGACTGAGTCTATCCATCCAAACTGACTGAGCCTATCCATCCATCCGTCTCATCTATCCATCCAAACTGACTGAGTCTATCCATCCAAACTGACTGAGTCTGTCCTTCCAAACTGACTGAGTCTGTCCATCCAAACTGACTGAGTCTATCCATCCAAACTAACTGAGTCTATCCATCCAAACTGACTGAGTCAATCCATCCATCCGTCTCATCTATCCATCCAAACTGACTGAGTCTATCCATCCAAACTGACTGAGTCTATCCATCCATCCGTCTCATCTGTCCATCCAAACTGACTGAGTCTATCCATCCAAACTGACTGAGTCTATCCATCCAAACTGACTGAGTCTATCCATCCATCCATCTCATCTATCCATCCAAACTGACTGAGTCTATCCATCCAAAATGACTGAGTGTATCCATCCAAACTGACTGAGTCTATCCATCCATCCGTCTCATCTATCCATCCAAACTGACTGAGTCTATCCATCCAAACTGACTGAGTCTATCCATCCATCCGTCTCATCTATCCATCCAAACTGACTGAGTCTATCCATCCAAACTGACTGAGTCTGTCCATCCAAACTGACTGAGTCTATCCATCCATCCGTCTCATCTGTCCATCCAAACTGACTGAGTCTATCCATCCAAACTGACTGAGTCTATCCATCCAAACTGACTGAGTCTATCGATCCATCCATCCATCCATCCATCCATCCATCTCATCTATCCATCCAAACTGACTGAGTCTATCCATCCAAACTGACTGAGTCTATCCATCCAAACTGACTTAGTCTGTCCATCCAAACTGACTGAGTCTATCCATCCAAACTGACTGAGTCTATCCATCCAAACGGACTGAGTCTGTCCATGCAAACTGACTGAGTCTGTCCATACAAACTGACTGAGTCTATCCATCCAAACTGACTGAGTCTATCCATCCAAACTGACTGAGTCTGTCCATCCAAACTGACTGAGTCTATCCATCCAAACTGACTGAGTCTAACCATCCAAACTGACTGAGTCTATCCATCCAAACTGACTGAGTCTGTCCTTCCAAACTGACTGAGTCTGTCCATCCAAACTGACTGAGTCTATCCATCCAAACTAACTGAGTCTATCCATCCAAACTGACTGAGTCAATCCATCCATCCGTCTCATCTATCCATCCAAACTGACTGAGTCTATACATCCAAACTGACTGAGTCTATCCATCCATCCGTCTCATCTGTCCATCCAAAATGACTGAGTCTATCCATCCAAACTGACTGAGTCTATCCATCCAAACTGACTGAGTCTATCCATCCATCCATCTCATCTATCCATCCAAACTGACTGAGTCTATCCATCCAAAATGACTGAGTGTATCCATCCAAACTGACTGAGTCTATCCATCCATCCGTCTCATCTATCCATCCAAACCGACTGAGTCTATCCATCCAAACTGACTGAGTCTATCCATCCATCCGTCTCATCTATCCATCCAAACTGACTGAGTCTATCCATCCAAACTGACTGAGTCTGTCCATCCAAACTGACTGAGTCTATCCATCCATCCGTCTCATCTGTCCATCCAAACTGACTGAGTCTATCCATCCAAACTGACTGAGTCTATCCATCCAAACTGACTGAGTCTATCGATCCATCCATCCATCCATCCATCCATCCATCTCATCTATCCATCCAAACTGACTGAGTCTATCCATCCAAACTGACTGAGTCTATCCATCCAAACTGACTTAGTCTGTCCATCCAAACTGACTGAGTCTATCCATCCAAACTGACTGAGTCTATCCATCCAAACTGACTGAGCCTATCCATCCATCCGTCTCATCTATCCATCCAAACTGACTGAGTCTATCCATCCAAACTGACTGAGTCTATCCATCCAAACTGACTGAGTCTATCCATCCAAACGGACTGAGTCTGTCCATGCAAACTGACTGAGTCTGTCCATACAAACTGACTGAGTCTATCCATCCAAACTGACTGAGTCTATCCATCCAAACTGACTGAGTCTGTCCATCCAAACTGACTGAGTCTATCCATCCAAACTGACTGAGTCTAACCATCCAAACTGACTGAGTCTATCCATCCAAACTGACTGAGTCTATCCATCCATCCGTCTCATCTATCCATCCAAACTGACTGAGTCTATCCATCCAAACTGACTGAGTCTATCCATCCATCCGTCTCATCTATCCATCCAAACTGACTGAGTCTGTCCATCCAAACTCACTGAGTCTATCTATCCATCCGTCTCATCTATCCATCCAAACTGACTGAGTCTATCCATCCAAACTGACTGAGTCTGTCCATCCAAACTGACTGAGCCTATCCATCCATCCGTCTCATCTATCCATCCAAACTGACTGAGTCTATCCATCCAAACTGACTGAGTCTGTCCTTCCAAACTGACTGAGTCTGTCCATCCAAACTGACTGAGTCTATCCATCCAAACTAACTGAGTCTATCCATCCAAACTGACTGAGTCAATCCATCCATCCGTCTCATCTATCCATCCAAACTGACTGAGTCTATACATCCAAACTGACTGAGTCTATCCATCCATCCGTCTCATCTGTCCATCCAAACTGACTGAGTCTATCCATCCAAACTGACTGAGTCTATCCATCCAAACTGACTGAGTCTATCCATCCATCCATCTCATCTATGCATCCAAACTGACTGAGTCTATCCATCCAAAATGACTGAGTGTATCCATCCAAACTGACTGAGTCTATCCATCCATCCGTCTCATCTATCCATCCAAACCGACTGAGTCTATCCATCCAAACTGACTGAGTCTATCCATCCATCCGTCTCATCTATCCATCCAAACTGACTGAGTCTATCCATCCAAACTGACTGAGTCTGTCCATCCAAACTGACTGAGTCTATCCATCCATCCGTCTCATCTGTCCATCCAAACTGACTGAGTCTATCCATCCAAACTGACTGAGTCTATCCATCCAAACTGACTGAGTCTATCGATCCATCCATCCATCCATCCATCCATCCATCCATCCATCCATCCATCTCATCTATCCATCCAAACTGACTGAGTCTATCCATCCAAACTGACTGAGTCTATCCATCCAAACTGACTTAGTCTGTCCATCCAAACTGACTGAGTCTATCCATCCAAACTGACTGAGTCTATCCATCCAAACTGACTGAGCCTATCCATCCATCCGTCTCATCTATCCATCCAAACTGACTGAGTCTATCCATCCAAACTGACTGAGTCTATCCATCCAAACTGACTGAGTCTATCGATCCATCCATCCATCCATCCATCCATCCATCCATCTCATCTATCCATCCAAACTGACTGAGTCTATCCATCCAAACTGACTGAGTCTATCCATCCAAACTGACTTAGTCTGTCCATCCAAACTGACTGAGTCTATCCATCCAAACTGACTGAGTCTATCCATCCAAACTGACTGAGCCTATCCATCCATCCGTCTCATCTATCCATCCAAACTGACTGAGTCTATCCATCCAAACTGACTGAGTCTATCCATCCAAACTGACTGAGTCTATCCATCCAAACTGACTGAGTCTGTCCATCCAAACTGACTGAGTCTATCCATCCATCCGTCTCATCTGTCCATCCAAACTGACTGAGTCTATCCATCCAAACTGACTGAGTCTATCCATCCAAACTGACTGAGTCTATCGATCCATCCATCCATCCATCCATCCATCCATCTCATCTATCCATCCAAACTGACTGAGTCTATCCATCCAAACTGACTGAGTCTATCCATCCAAACTGACTTAGTCTGTCCATCCAAACTGACTGAGTCTATCCATCCAAACTGACTGAGTCTATCCATCCAAACTGACTGAGTCTATCGATCCATCCATCCATCCATCCATCCATCCATCTCATCTATCCATCCAAACTGACTGAGTCTATCCATCCAAACTGACTGAGTCTGTCCTTCCAAACTGACTGAGTCTGTCCATCCAAACTGACTGAGTCTATCCATCCAAACTAACTGAGTCTATCCATCCAAACTGACTGAGTCAATCCATCCATCCGTCTCATCTATCCATCCAAACTGACTGAGTCTATACATCCAAACTGACTGAGTCTATCCATCCATCCGTCTCATCTGTCCATCCAAAATGACTGAGTCTATCCATCCAAACTGACTGAGTCTATCCATCCAAACTGACTGAGTCTATCCATCCATCCATCTCATCTATCCATCCAAACTGACTGAGTCTATCCATCCAAAATGACTGAGTGTATCCATCCAAACTGACTGAGTCTATCCATCCATCCGTCTCATCTATCCATCCAAACCGACTGAGTCTATCCATCCAAACTGACTGAGTCTATCCATCCATCCGTCTCATCTATCCATCCAAACTGACTGAGTCTATCCATCCAAACTGACTGAGTCTGTCCATCCAAACTGACTGAGTCTATCCATCCATCCGTCTCATCTGTCCATCCAAACTGACTGAGTCTATCCATCCAAACTGACTGAGTCTATCCATCCAAACTGACTGAGTCTATCGATCCATCCATCCATCCATCCATCCATCCATCCATCTCATCTATCCATCCAAACTGACTGAGTCTATCCATCCAAACTGACTGAGTCTATCCATCCAAACTGACTTAGTCTGTCCATCCAAACTGACTGAGTCTATCCATCCAAACTGACTGAGTCTATCCATCCAAACTGACTGAGCCTATCCATCCATCCGTCTCATCTATCCATCCAAACTGACTGAGTCTATCCATCCAAACTGACTGAGTCTATCCATCCAAACTGACTGAGTCTATCCATCCAAACGGACTGAGTCTGTCCATGCAAACTGACTGAGTCTGTCCATACAAACTGACTGAGTCTATCCATCCAAACTGACTGAGTCTATCCATCCAAACTGACTGAGTCTGTCCATCCAAACTGACTGAGTCTATCCATCCAAACTGACTGAGTCTAACCATCCAAACTGACTGAGTCTATCCATCCAAACTGACTGAGTCTATCCATCCATCCGTCTCATCTATCCATCCAAACTGACTGAGTCTATCCATCCAAACTGACTGAGTCTATCCATCCATCCGTCTCATCTATCCATCCAAACTGACTGAGTCTGTCCATCCAAACTCACTGAGTCTATCTATCCATCCGTCTCATCTATCCATCCAAACTGACTGAGTCTATCCATCCAAACTGACTGAGTCTGTCCATCCAAACTGACTGAGCCTATCCATCCATCCGTCTCATCTATCCATCCAAACTGACTGAGTCTATCCATCCAAACTGACTGAGTCTGTCCTTCCAAACTGACTGAGTCTGTCCATCCAAACTGACTGAGTCTATCCATCCAAACTAACTGAGTCTATCCATCCAAACTGACTGAGTCAATCCATCCATCCGTCTCATCTATCCATCCAAACTGACTGAGTCTATACATCCAAACTGACTGAGTCTATCCATCCATCCGTCTCATCTGTCCATCCAAACTGACTGAGTCTATCCATCCAAACTGACTGAGTCTATCCATCCAAACTGACTGAGTCTATCCATCCATCCATCTCATCTATGCATCCAAACTGACTGAGTCTATCCATCCAAAATGACTGAGTGTATCCATCCAAACTGACTGAGTCTATCCATCCATCCGTCTCATCTATCCATCCAAACCGACTGAGTCTATCCATCCAAACTGACTGAGTCTATCCATCCATCCGTCTCATCTATCCATCCAAACTGACTGAGTCTATCCATCCAAACTGACTGAGTCTGTCCATCCAAACTGACTGAGTCTATCCATCCATCCGTCTCATCTGTCCATCCAAACTGACTGAGTCTATCCATCCAAACTGACTGAGTCTATCCATCCAAACTGACTGAGTCTATCGATCCATCCATCCATCCATCCATCCATCCATCCATCCATCCATCCATCTCATCTATCCATCCAAACTGACTGAGTCTATCCATCCAAACTGACTGAGTCTATCCATCCAAACTGACTTAGTCTGTCCATCCAAACTGACTGAGTCTATCCATCCAAACTGACTGAGTCTATCCATCCAAACTGACTGAGCCTATCCATCCATCCGTCTCATCTATCCATCCAAACTGACTGAGTCTATCCATCCAAACTGACTGAGTCTGTCCTTCCAAACTGACTGAGTCTGTCCATCCAAACTGACTGAGTCTATCCATCCAAACTAACTGAGTCTATCCATCCAAACTGACTGAGTCAATCCATCCATCCGTCTCATCTATCCATCCAAACTGACTGAGTCTATCCATCCAAACTGACTGAGTCTATCCATCCATCCGTCTCATCTGTCCATCCAAACTGACTGAGTCTATCCATCCAAACTGACTGAGTCTATCCATCCAAACTGACTGAGTCTATCCATCCATCCATCTCATCTATCCATCCAAACTGACTGAGTCTATCCATCCAAAATGACTGAGTGTATCCATCCAAACTGACTGAGTCTATCCATCCATCCGTCTCATCTATCCATCCAAACTGACTGAGTCTATCCATCCAAACTGACTGAGTCTATCCATCCATCCGTCTCATCTATCCATCCAAACTGACTGAGTCTATCCATCCAAACTGACTGAGTCTGTCCATCCAAACTGACTGAGTCTATCCATCCATCCGTCTCATCTGTCCATCCAAACTGACTGAGTCTATCCATCCAAACTGACTGAGTCTATCCATCCAAACTGACTGAGTCTATCGATCCATCCATCCATCCATCCATCCATCCATCTCATCTATCCATCCAAACTGACTGAGTCTATCCATCCAAACTGACTGAGTCTATCCATCCAAACTGACTTAGTCTGTCCATCCAAACTGACTGAGTCTATCCATCCAAACTGACTGAGTCTATCCATCCAAACGGACTGAGCCTATCCATCCATCCGTCTCATCTATCCATCCAAACTGACTGAGTCTATCCATCCAAACTGACTGAGTCTGTCCTTCCAAACTGACTGAGTCTGTCCATCCAAACTGACTGAGTCTATCCATCCAAACTAACTGAGTCTATCCATCCAAACTGACTGAGTCAATCCATCCATCCGTCTCATCTATCCATCCAAACTGACTGAGTCTATCCATCCAAACTGACTGAGTCTATCCATCCATCCGTCTCATCTGTCCATCCAAACTGACTGAGTCTATCCATCCAAACTGACTGAGTCTATCCATCCAAACTGACTGAGTCTATCCATCCATCCATCTCATCTATCCATCCAAACTGACTGAGTCTATCCATCCAAAATGACTGAGTGTATCCATCCAAACTGACTGAGTCTATCCATCCATCCGTCTCATCTATCCATCCAAACTGACTGAGTCTATCCATCCAAACTGACTGAGTCTATCCATCCATCCGTCTCATCTATCCATCCAAACTGACTGAGTCTATCCATCCAAACTGACTGAGTCTGTCCATCCAAACTGACTGAGTCTATCCATCCATCCGTCTCATCTGTCCATCCAAACTGACTGAGTCTATCCATCCAAACTGACTGAGTCTATCCATCCAAACTGACTGAGTCTATCGATCCATCCATCCATCCATCCATCCATCCATCTCATCTATCCATCCAAACTGACTGAGTCTATCCATCCAAACTGACTGAGTCTATCCATCCAAACTGACTTAGTCTGTCCATCCAAACTGACTGAGTCTATCCATCCAAACTGACTGAGTCTATCCATCCAAACGGACTGAGTCTGTCCATGCAAACTGACTGAGTCTGTCCATACAAACTGACTGAGTCTATCCATCCAAACTGACTGAGTCTATCCATCCAAACTGACTGAGTCTGTCCATCCAAACTAACTGAGTCTATCCATCCAAACTGACTGAGTCTAACCATCCAAACTGACTGAGTCTATCCATCCAAACTGACTGAGTCTGTCCTTCCAAACTGACTGAGTCTGTCCATCCAAACTGACTGAGTCTATCCATCCAAACTAACTGAGTCTATCCATCCAAACTGACTGAGTCAATCCATCCATCCGTCTCATCTATCCATCCAAACTGACTGAGTCTATACATCCAAACTGACTGAGTCTATCCATCCATCCGTCTCATCTGTCCATCCAAAATGACTGAGTCTATCCATCCAAACTGACTGAGTCTATCCATCCAAACTGACTGAGTCTATCCATCCATCCATCTCATCTATCCATCCAAACTGACTGAGTCTATCCATCCAAAATGACTGAGTGTATCCATCCAAACTGACTGAGTCTATCCATCCATCCGTCTCATCTATCCATCCAAACCGACTGAGTCTATCCATCCAAACTGACTGAGTCTATCCATCCATCCGTCTCATCTATCCATCCAAACTGACTGAGTCTATCCATCCAAACTGACTGAGTCTGTCCATCCAAACTGACTGAGTCTATCCATCCATCCGTCTCATCTGTCCATCCAAACTGACTGAGTCTATCCATCCAAACTGACTGAGTCTATCCATCCAAACTGACTGAGTCTATCGATCCATCCATCCATCCATCCATCCATCCATCTCATCTATCCATCCAAACTGACTGAGTCTATCCATCCAAACTGACTGAGTCTATCCATCCAAACTGACTTAGTCTGTCCATCCAAACTGACTGAGTCTATCCATCCAAACTGACTGAGTCTATCCATCCAAACTGACTGAGCCTATCCATCCATCCGTCTCATCTATCCATCCAAACTGACTGAGTCTATCCATCCAAACTGACTGAGTCTATCCATCCAAACTGACTGAGTCTATCCATCCAAACGGACTGAGTCTGTCCATGCAAACTGACTGAGTCTGTCCATACAAACTGACTGAGTCTATCCATCCAAACTGACTGAGTCTATCCATCCAAACTGACTGAGTCTGTCCATCCAAACTGACTGAGTCTATCCATCCAAACTGACTGAGTCTAACCATCCAAACTGACTGAGTCTATCCATCCAAACTGACTGAGTCTATCCATCCATCTGTCTCATCTATCCATCCAAACTGACTGAGTCTATCCATCCAAACTGACTGAGTCTATCCATCCATCCGTCTCATCTATCCATCCAAACTGACTGAGTCTGTCCATCCAAACTCACTGAGTCTATCTATCCATCCGTCTCATCTATCCATCCAAACTGACTGAGTCTATCCATCCAAACTGACTGAGTCTGTCCATCCAAACTGACTGAGCCTATCCATCCATCCGTCTCATCTATCCATCCAAACTGACTGAGTCTATCCATCCAAACTGACTGAGTCTGTCCTTCCAAACTGACTGAGTCTGTCCATCCAAACTGACTGAGTCTATCCATCCAAACTAACTGAGTCTATCCATCCAAACTGACTGAGTCAATCCATCCATCCGTCTCATCTATCCATCCAAACTGACTGAGTCTATACATCCAAACTGACTGAGTCTATCCATCCATCCGTCTCATCTGTCCATCCAAACTGACTGAGTCTATCCATCCAAACTGACTGAGTCTATCCATCCAAACTGACTGAGTCTATCCATCCATCCATCTCATCTATGCATCCAAACTGACTGAGTCTATCCATCCAAAATGACTGAGTGTATCCATCCAAACTGACTGAGTCTATCCATCCATCCATCCATCCATCCATCCATCCATCTCATCTATCCATCCAAACTGACTGAGTCTATCCATCCAAACTGACTGAGTCTATCCATCCAAACTGACTTAGTCTGTCCATCCAAACTGACTGAGTCTATCCATCCAAACTGACTGAGTCTATCCATCCAAACGGACTGAGTCTGTCCATGCAAACTGACTGAGTCTGTCCATACAAACTGACTGAGTCTATCCATCCAAACTGACTGAGTCTATCCATCCAAACTGACTGAGTCTGTCCATCCAAACTGACTGAGTCTATCCATCCAAACTGACTGAGTCTAACCATCCAAACTGACTGAGTCTATCCATCCAAACTGACTGAGTCTGTCCTTCCAAACTGACTGAGTCTGTCCATCCAAACTGACTGAGTCTATCCATCCAAACTAACTGAGTCTATCCATCCAAACTGACTGAGTCAATCCATCCATCCGTCTCATCTATCCATCCAAACTGACTGAGTCTATACATCCAAACTGACTGAGTCTATCCATCCATCCGTCTCATCTGTCCATCCAAAATGACTGAGTCTATCCATCCAAACTGACTGAGTCTATCCATCCAAACTGACTGAGTCTATCCATCCATCCATCTCATCTATCCATCCAAACTGACTGAGTCTATCCATCCAAAATGACTGAGTGTATCCATCCAAACTGACTGAGTCTATCCATCCATCCGTCTCATCTATCCATCCAAACCGACTGAGTCTATCCATCCAAACTGACTGAGTCTATCCATCCATCCGTCTCATCTATCCATCCAAACTGACTGAGTCTATCCATCCAAACTGACTGAGTCTGTCCATCCAAACTGACTGAGTCTATCCATCCATCCGTCTCATCTGTCCATCCAAACTGACTGAGTCTATCCATCCAAACTGACTGAGTCTATCCATCCAAACTGACTGAGTCTATCGATCCATCCATCCATCCATCCATCCATCCATCTCATCTATCCATCCAAACTGACTGAGTCTATCCATCCAAACTGACTGAGTCTATCCATCCAAACTGACTTAGTCTGTCCATCCAAACTGACTGAGTCTATCCATCCAAACTGACTGAGTCTATCCATCCAAACTGACTGAGCCTATCCATCCATCCGTCTCATCTATCCATCCAAACTGACTGAGTCTATCCATCCAAACTGACTGAGTCTATCCATCCAAACTGACTGAGTCTATCCATCCAAACGGACTGAGTCTGTCCATGCAAACTGACTGAGTCTGTCCATACAAACTGACTGAGTCTATCCATCCAAACTGACTGAGTCTATCCATCCAAACTGACTGAGTCTGTCCATCCAAACTGACTGAGTCTATCCATCCAAACTGACTGAGTCTAACCATCCAAACTGACTGAGTCTATCCATCCAAACTGACTGAGTCTATCCATCCATCCGTCTCATCTATCCATCCAAACTGACTGAGTCTATCCATCCAAACTGACTGAGTCTATCCATCCATCCGTCTCATCTATCCATCCAAACTGACTGAGTCTGTCCATCCAAACTCACTGAGTCTATCTATCCATCCGTCTCATCTATCCATCCAAACTGACTGAGTCTATCCATCCAAACTGACTGAGTCTGTCCATCCAAACTGACTGAGCCTATCCATCCATCCGTCTCATCTATCCATCCAAACTGACTGAGTCTATCCATCCAAACTGACTGAGTCTGTCCTTCCAAACTGACTGAGTCTGTCCATCCAAACTGACTGAGTCTATCCATCCAAACTAACTGAGTCTATCCATCCAAACTGACTGAGTCAATCCATCCATCCGTCTCATCTATCCATCCAAACTGACTGAGTCTATACATCCAAACTGACTGAGTCTATCCATCCATCCGTCTCATCTGTCCATCCAAACTGACTGAGTCTATCCATCCAAACTGACTGAGTCTATCCATCCAAACTGACTGAGTCTATCCATCCATCCATCTCATCTATGCATCCAAACTGACTGAGTCTATCCATCCAAAATGACTGAGTGTATCCATCCAAACTGACTGAGTCTATCCATCCATCCGTCTCATCTATCCATCCAAACCGACTGAGTCTATCCATCCAAACTGACTGAGTCTATCCATCCATCCGTCTCATCTATCCATCCAAACTGACTGAGTCTATCCATCCAAACTGACTGAGTCTGTCCATCCAAACTGACTGAGTCTATCCATCCATCCGTCTCATCTGTCCATCCAAACTGACTGAGTCTATCCATCCAAACTGACTGAGTCTATCCATCCAAACTGACTGAGTCTATCGATCCATCCATCCATCCATCCATCCATCCATCCATCCATCCATCTCATCTATCCATCCAAACTGACTGAGTCTATCCATCCAAACTGACTGAGTCTATCCATCCAAACTGACTTAGTCTGTCCATCCAAACTGACTGAGTCTATCCATCCAAACTGACTGAGTCTATCCATCCAAACTGACTGAGCCTATCCATCCATCCGTCTCATCTATCCATCCAAACTGACTGAGTCTATCCATCCAAACTGACTGAGTCTATCCATCCAAACTGACTGAGTCTATCGATCCATCCATCCATCCATCCATCCATCCATCTCATCTATCCATCCAAACTGACTGAGTCTATCCATCCAAACTGACTGAGTCTATCCATCCAAACTGACTTAGTCTGTCCATCCAAACTGACTGAGTCTATCCATCCAAACTGACTGAGTCTATCCATCCAAACTGACTGAGCCTATCCATCCATCCGTCTCATCTATCCATCCAAACTGACTGAGTCTATCCATCCAAACTGACTGAGTCTATCCATCCAAACTGACTGAGTCTATCCATCCAAACTGACTGAGTCTGTCCATCCAAACTGACTGAGTCTATCCATCCATCCGTCTCATCTGTCCATCCAAACTGACTGAGTCTATCCATCCAAACTGACTGAGTCTATCCATCCAAACTGACTGAGTCTATCGATCCATCCATCCATCCATCCATCCATCCATCTCATCTATCCATCCAAACTGACTGAGTCTATCCATCCAAACTGACTGAGTCTATCCATCCAAACTGACTTAGTCTGTCCATCCAAACTGACTGAGTCTATCCATCCAAACTGACTGAGTCTATCCATCCAAACTGACTGAGTCTATCGATCCATCCATCCATCCATCCATCCATCCATCTCATCTATCCATCCAAACTGACTGAGTCTATCCATCCAAACTGACTGAGTCTGTCCTTCCAAACTGACTGAGTCTGTCCATCCAAACTGACTGAGTCTATCCATCCAAACTAACTGAGTCTATCCATCCAAACTGACTGAGTCAATCCATCCATCCGTCTCATCTATCCATCCAAACTGACTGAGTCTATACATCCAAACTGACTGAGTCTATCCATCCATCCGTCTCATCTGTCCATCCAAAATGACTGAGTCTATCCATCCAAACTGACTGAGTCTATCCATCCAAACTGACTGAGTCTATCCATCCATCCATCTCATCTATCCATCCAAACTGACTGAGTCTATCCATCCAAAATGACTGAGTGTATCCATCCAAACTGACTGAGTCTATCCATCCATCCGTCTCATCTATCCATCCAAACCGACTGAGTCTATCCATCCAAACTGACTGAGTCTATCCATCCATCCGTCTCATCTATCCATCCAAACTGACTGAGTCTATCCATCCAAACTGACTGAGTCTGTCCATCCAAACTGACTGAGTCTATCCATCCATCCGTCTCATCTGTCCATCCAAACTGACTGAGTCTATCCATCCAAACTGACTGAGTCTATCCATCCAAACTGACTGAGTCTATCGATCCATCCATCCATCCATCCATCCATCCATCTCATCTATCCATCCAAACTGACTGAGTCTATCCATCCAAACTGACTGAGTCTATCCATCCAAACTGACTTAGTCTGTCCATCCAAACTGACTGAGTCTATCCATCCAAACTGACTGAGTCTATCCATCCAAACTGACTGAGCCTATCCATCCATCCGTCTCATCTATCCATCCAAACTGACTGAGTCTATCCATCCAAACTGACTGAGTCTATCCATCCAAACTGACTGAGTCTATCCATCCAAACGGACTGAGTCTGTCCATGCAAACTGACTGAGTCTGTCCATACAAACTGACTGAGTCTATCCATCCAAACTGACTGAGTCTATCCATCCAAACTGACTGAGTCTGTCCATCCAAACTGACTGAGTCTATCCATCCAAACTGACTGAGTCTAACCATCCAAACTGACTGAGTCTATCCATCCAAACTGACTGAGTCTATCCATCCATCCGTCTCATCTATCCATCCAAACTGACTGAGTCTATCCATCCAAACTGACTGAGTCTATCCATCCATCCGTCTCATCTATCCATCCAAACTGACTGAGTCTGTCCATCCAAACTCACTGAGTCTATCTATCCATCCGTCTCATCTATCCATCCAAACTGACTGAGTCTATCCATCCAAACTGACTGAGTCTGTCCATCCAAACTGACTGAGCCTATCCATCCATCCGTCTCATCTATCCATCCAAACTGACTGAGTCTATCCATCCAAACTGACTGAGTCTGTCCTTCCAAACTGACTGAGTCTGTCCATCCAAACTGACTGAGTCTATCCATCCAAACTAACTGAGTCTATCCATCCAAACTGACTGAGTCAATCCATCCATCCGTCTCATCTATCCATCCAAACTGACTGAGTCTATACATCCAAACTGACTGAGTCTATCCATCCATCCGTCTCATCTGTCCATCCAAACTGACTGAGTCTATCCATCCAAACTGACTGAGTCTATCCATCCAAACTGACTGAGTCTATCCATCCATCCATCTCATCTATGCATCCAAACTGACTGAGTCTATCCATCCAAAATGACTGAGTGTATCCATCCAAACTGACTGAGTCTATCCATCCATCCGTCTCATCTATCCATCCAAACCGACTGAGTCTATCCATCCAAACTGACTGAGTCTATCCATCCATCCGTCTCATCTATCCATCCAAACTGACTGAGTCTATCCATCCAAACTGACTGAGTCTGTCCATCCAAACTGACTGAGTCTATCCATCCATCCGTCTCATCTGTCCATCCAAACTGACTGAGTCTATCCATCCAAACTGACTGAGTCTATCCATCCAAACTGACTGAGTCTATCGATCCATCCATCCATCCATCCATCCATCCATCCATCCATCCATCTCATCTATCCATCCAAACTGACTGAGTCTATCCATCCAAACTGACTGAGTCTATCCATCCAAACTGACTTAGTCTGTCCATCCAAACTGACTGAGTCTATCCATCCAAACTGACTGAGTCTATCCATCCAAACTGACTGAGCCTATCCATCCATCCGTCTCATCTATCCATCCAAACTGACTGAGTCTATCCATCCAAACTGACTGAGTCTGTCCTTCCAAACTGACTGAGTCTGTCCATCCAAACTGACTGAGTCTATCCATCCAAACTAACTGAGTCTATCCATCCAAACTGACTGAGTCAATCCATCCATCCGTCTCATCTATCCATCCAAACTGACTGAGTCTATCCATCCAAACTGACTGAGTCTATCCATCCATCCGTCTCATCTGTCCATCCAAACTGACTGAGTCTATCCATCCAAACTGACTGAGTCTATCCATCCAAACTGACTGAGTCTATCCATCCATCCATCTCATCTATCCATCCAAACTGACTGAGTCTATCCATCCAAAATGACTGAGTGTATCCATCCAAACTGACTGAGTCTATCCATCCATCCGTCTCATCTATCCATCCAAACTGACTGAGTCTATCCATCCAAACTGACTGAGTCTATCCATCCATCCGTCTCATCTATCCATCCAAACTGACTGAGTCTATCCATCCAAACTGACTGAGTCTGTCCATCCAAACTGACTGAGTCTATCCATCCATCCGTCTCATCTGTCCATCCAAACTGACTGAGTCTATCCATCCAAACTGACTGAGTCTATCCATCCAAACTGACTGAGTCTATCGATCCATCCATCCATCCATCCATCCATCCATCTCATCTATCCATCCAAACTGACTGAGTCTATCCATCCAAACTGACTGAGTCTATCCATCCAAACTGACTTAGTCTGTCCATCCAAACTGACTGAGTCTATCCATCCAAACTGACTGAGTCTATCCATCCAAACGGACTGAGCCTATCCATCCATCCGTCTCATCTATCCATCCAAACTGACTGAGTCTATCCATCCAAACTGACTGAGTCTGTCCTTCCAAACTGACTGAGTCTGTCCATCCAAACTGACTGAGTCTATCCATCCAAACTAACTGAGTCTATCCATCCAAACTGACTGAGTCAATCCATCCATCCGTCTCATCTATCCATCCAAACTGACTGAGTCTATCCATCCAAACTGACTGAGTCTATCCATCCATCCGTCTCATCTGTCCATCCAAACTGACTGAGTCTATCCATCCAAACTGACTGAGTCTATCCATCCAAACTGACTGAGTCTATCCATCCATCCATCTCATCTATCCATCCAAACTGACTGAGTCTATCCATCCAAAATGACTGAGTGTATCCATCCAAACTGACTGAGTCTATCCATCCATCCGTCTCATCTATCCATCCAAACTGACTGAGTCTATCCATCCAAACTGACTGAGTCTATCCATCCATCCGTCTCATCTATCCATCCAAACTGACTGAGTCTATCCATCCAAACTGACTGAGTCTGTCCATCCAAACTGACTGAGTCTATCCATCCATCCGTCTCATCTGTCCATCCAAACTGACTGAGTCTATCCATCCAAACTGACTGAGTCTATCCATCCAAACTGACTGAGTCTATCGATCCATCCATCCATCCATCCATCCATCCATCTCATCTATCCATCCAAACTGACTGAGTCTATCCATCCAAACTGACTGAGTCTATCCATCCAAACTGACTTAGTCTGTCCATCCAAACTGACTGAGTCTATCCATCCAAACTGACTGAGTCTATCCATCCAAACGGACTGAGTCTGTCCATGCAAACTGACTGAGTCTGTCCATACAAACTGACTGAGTCTATCCATCCAAACTGACTGAGTCTATCCATCCAAACTGACTGAGTCTGTCCATCCAAACTAACTGAGTCTATCCATCCAAACTGACTGAGTCTAACCATCCAAACTGACTGAGTCTATCCATCCAAACTGACTGAGTCTGTCCTTCCAAACTGACTGAGTCTGTCCATCCAAACTGACTGAGTCTATCCATCCAAACTAACTGAGTCTATCCATCCAAACTGACTGAGTCAATCCATCCATCCGTCTCATCTATCCATCCAAACTGACTGAGTCTATACATCCAAACTGACTGAGTCTATCCATCCATCCGTCTCATCTGTCCATCCAAAATGACTGAGTCTATCCATCCAAACTGACTGAGTCTATCCATCCAAACTGACTGAGTCTATCCATCCATCCATCTCATCTATCCATCCAAACTGACTGAGTCTATCCATCCAAAATGACTGAGTGTATCCATCCAAACTGACTGAGTCTATCCATCCATCCGTCTCATCTATCCATCCAAACCGACTGAGTCTATCCATCCAAACTGACTGAGTCTATCCATCCATCCGTCTCATCTATCCATCCAAACTGACTGAGTCTATCCATCCAAACTGACTGAGTCTGTCCATCCAAACTGACTGAGTCTATCCATCCATCCGTCTCATCTGTCCATCCAAACTGACTGAGTCTATCCATCCAAACTGACTGAGTCTATCCATCCAAACTGACTGAGTCTATCGATCCATCCATCCATCCATCCATCCATCCATCTCATCTATCCATCCAAACTGACTGAGTCTATCCATCCAAACTGACTGAGTCTATCCATCCAAACTGACTTAGTCTGTCCATCCAAACTGACTGAGTCTATCCATCCAAACTGACTGAGTCTATCCATCCAAACTGACTGAGCCTATCCATCCATCCGTCTCATCTATCCATCCAAACTGACTGAGTCTATCCATCCAAACTGACTGAGTCTATCCATCCAAACTGACTGAGTCTATCCATCCAAACGGACTGAGTCTGTCCATGCAAACTGACTGAGTCTGTCCATACAAACTGACTGAGTCTATCCATCCAAACTGACTGAGTCTATCCATCCAAACTGACTGAGTCTGTCCATCCAAACTGACTGAGTCTATCCATCCAAACTGACTGAGTCTAACCATCCAAACTGACTGAGTCTATCCATCCAAACTGACTGAGTCTATCCATCCATCTGTCTCATCTATCCATCCAAACTGACTGAGTCTATCCATCCAAACTGACTGAGTCTATCCATCCATCCGTCTCATCTATCCATCCAAACTGACTGAGTCTGTCCATCCAAACTCACTGAGTCTATCTATCCATCCGTCTCATCTATCCATCCAAACTGACTGAGTCTATCCATCCAAACTGACTGAGTCTGTCCATCCAAACTGACTGAGCCTATCCATCCATCCGTCTCATCTATCCATCCAAACTGACTGAGTCTATCCATCCAAACTGACTGAGTCTGTCCTTCCAAACTGACTGAGTCTGTCCATCCAAACTGACTGAGTCTATCCATCCAAACTAACTGAGTCTATCCATCCAAACTGACTGAGTCAATCCATCCATCCGTCTCATCTATCCATCCAAACTGACTGAGTCTATACATCCAAACTGACTGAGTCTATCCATCCATCCGTCTCATCTGTCCATCCAAACTGACTGAGTCTATCCATCCAAACTGACTGAGTCTATCCATCCAAACTGACTGAGTCTATCCATCCATCCATCTCATCTATGCATCCAAACTGACTGAGTCTATCCATCCAAAATGACTGAGTGTATCCATCCAAACTGACTGAGTCTATCCATCCATCCGTCTCATCTATCCATCCAAACCGACTGAGTCTATCCATCCAAACTGACTGAGTCTATCCATCCATCCGTCTCATCTATCCATCCAAACTGACTGAGTCTATCCATCCAAACTGACTGAGTCTGTCCATCCAAACTGACTGAGTCTATCCATCCATCCGTCTCATCTGTCCATCCAAACTGACTGAGTCTATCCATCCAAACTGACTGAGTCTATCCATCCAAACTGACTGAGTCTATCGATCCATCCATCCATCCATCCATCCATCCATCCATCCATCCATCCATCCATCTCATCTATCCATCCAAACTGACTGAGTCTATCCATCCAAACTGACTGAGTCTATCCATCCAAACTGACTTAGTCTGTCCATCCAAACTGACTGAGTCTATCCATCCAAACTGACTGAGTCTATCCATCCAAACTGACTGAGCCTATCCATCCATCCGTCTCATCTATCCATCCAAACTGACTGAGTCTATCCATCCAAACTGACTGAGTCTGTCCTTCCAAACTGACTGAGTCTGTCCATCCAAACTGACTGAGTCTATCCATCCAAACTAACTGAGTCTATCCATCCAAACTGACTGAGTCAATCCATCCATCCGTCTCATCTATCCATCCAAACTGACTGAGTCTATCCATCCAAACTGACTGAGTCTATCCATCCATCCGTCTCATCTGTCCATCCAAACTGACTGAGTCTATCCATCCAAACTGACTGAGTCTATCCATCCAAACTGACTGAGTCTATCCATCCATCCATCTCATCTATCCATCCAAACTGACTGAGTCTATCCATCCAAAATGACTGAGTGTATCCATCCAAACTGACTGAGTCTATCCATCCATCCGTCTCATCTATCCATCCAAACTGACTGAGTCTATCCATCCAAACTGACTGAGTCTATCCATCCATCCGTCTCATCTATCCATCCAAACTGACTGAGTCTATCCATCCAAACTGACTGAGTCTGTCCATCCAAACTGACTGAGTCTATCCATCCATCCGTCTCATCTGTCCATCCAAACTGACTGAGTCTATCCATCCAAACTGACTGAGTCTATCCATCCAAACTGACTGAGTCTATCGATCCATCCATCCATCCATCCATCCATCCATCTCATCTATCCATCCAAACTGACTGAGTCTATCCATCCAAACTGACTGAGTCTATCCATCCAAACTGACTTAGTCTGTCCATCCAAACTGACTGAGTCTATCCATCCAAACTGACTGAGTCTATCCATCCAAACGGACTGAGTCTGTCCATGCAAACTGACTGAGTCTGTCCATACAAACTGACTGAGTCTATCCATCCAAACTGACTGAGTCTATCCATCCAAACTGACTGAGTCTGTCCATCCAAACTGACTGAGTCTATCCATCCAAACTGACTGAGTCTAACCATCCAAACTGACTGAGTCTATCCATCCAAACTGACTGAGTCTATCCATCCATCCGTCTCATCTATCCATCCAAACTGACTGAGTCTATCCATCCAAACTGACTGAGTCTATCCATCCATCCGTCTCATCTGTCCATCCAAACTGACTGAGTCTATCAATCCAAACTGACTTAGTCTATCCATCCAAGCTGACTGAGTCTATCCATCCATCCATCTCATCTATCCATCCAAACTGACTGAGTCTATCCATCCATCCATCTCATCTATCCATCCAAACTGACTGAGTCTATCCATCCATCCGTCTCATCTGTCCATCCAAACTGACTGAGTCTTTCCATCCAAACAGACTGAGCCTATCCATCCAAACTGACTGAGTCTATCCATCCAAACTGACTGAGACTATCCATCCATCCATCTCATCTATCCATCCAAACTGACTGAGTCTATCCATCCAAACTGACTGAGTCTATCCATCCAAACTGACTGAGTCTATCCATCCAAACTGACTGAGTCTATCCATCCATCCGTCTCATCTATCCATCCAAACTGACTGAGTATATCCATCCAAACTGACTGAGTCTGTCCTTCCAAACTGACTGAGTCTGTCCATCCAAACTGACTGAGTCTATCCATCCAAACTAACTGAGTCTATCCATCCAACCTGACTGAGTCTATCCATCCATCCGTCTCATCTATCCATCCAAACTGACATAGTCTATCCATCCATCCATCTCATCTATCCATCCAATCTGACTGAGTCTATCCATCCAAACTGACTGAGTCTATCCATCCAAACTGACTGAGTCTGTCCATCCAAACTGACTGAGTCTATCCATCCAAACTGACTGAGTCTAACCATCCAAACTGACTGAGTCTATCCATCCAAACTGACTGAGTCTATCCATCCATCCGTCTCATCTATCCATCCAAACTGACTGAGTCTATCCATCCAAACTGACTGAGTCTATCCATCCATCCGTCTCATCTGTCCATCCAAACTGACTGAGTCTATCAATCCAAACTGACTTAGTCTATCCATCCAAGCTGACTGAGTCTATCCATCCATCCATCTCATCTATCCATCCAAACTGACTGAGTCTATCCATCCATCCATCTCATCTATCCATCCAAACTGACTGAGTCTATCCATCCATCCGTCTCATCTGTCCATCCAAACTGACTGAGTCTTTCCATCCAAACAGACTGAGCCTATCCATCCAAACTGACTGAGTCTATCCATCCAAACTGACTGAGACTATCCATCCATCCATCTCATCTATCCATCCAAACTGACTGAGTCTATCCATCCAAACTGACTGAGTCTATCCATCCAAACTGACTGAGTCTATCCATCCAAACTGACTGAGTCTATCCATCCATCCGTCTCATCTATCCATCCAAACTGACTGAGTATATCCATCCAAACTGACTGAGTCTGTCCTTCCAAACTGACTGAGTCTGTCCATCCAAACTGACTGAGTCTATCCATCCAAACTAACTGAGTCTATCCATCCAACCTGACTGAGTCTATCCATCCATCCGTCTCATCTATCCATCCAAACTGACATAGTCTATCCATCCATCCATCTCATCTATCCATCCAAACTGACTGAGTCTATCCATCCAAACTGACTGAGTCTATCCATCCAAACTAACTGAGTCTATCCATCCAACCTGACTGAGTAAATCCATCCATCCGTCTCATCTATCCATCCAAACTGACTGAGTCTATCCATCCAAACTGACTGAGTCTATCCATCCATCCGTCTCATCTGTCCATCCAAACTGACTGAGTCTATCCATCCAAACTGAATGAGTCTATCCATCCAAACTGACTGAGTATATCCATCCAAACTGACTGAGTCTATCCATCCATCCGTCTCATCTATCCATCCAAACTGACTGAGTCTATCCATCCAAACTGACTGAGTCTGTCCTTCCAAACTGACTGAGTCTGTCCATCCAAACTGACTGAGTCTATCCATCCAAACTAACTGAGTCTATCCATCCAAACTGACTGAGTCAATCCATCCATCCGTCTCATCTATCCATCCAAACTGACTGAGTCTATACATCCAAACTGACTGAGTCTATCCATCCATCCGTCTCATCTGTCCATCCAAACTGACTGAGTCTATCCATCCAAACTGACTGAGTCTATCCATCCAAACTGACTGAGTCTATCCATCCATCCATCTCATCTATCCATCCAAACTGACTGAGTCTATCCATCCAAAATGACTGAGTGTATCCATCCAAACTGACTGAGTCTATCCATCCATCCGTCTCATCTATCCATCCAAACCGACTGAGTCTATCCATCCAAACTGACTGAGTCTATCCATCCATCCGTCTCATCTATCCATCCAAACTGACTGAGTCTATCCATCCAAACTGACTGAGTCTGTCCATCCAAACTGACTGAGTCTATCCATCCATCCGTCTCATCTGTCCATCCAAACTGACTGAGTCTATCCATCCAAACTGACTGAGTCTATCCATCCAAACTGACTGAGTCTACCGATCCATCCATCCATCCATCCATCCATCTCATCTATCCATCCAAACTGACTGAGTCTATCCATCCAAACTGACTGAGTCTATCCATCCAAACTGACTTAGTCTGTCCATCCAAACTGACTGAGTCTATCCATCCAAACTGACTGAGTCTATCCATCCAAACTGACTGAGCCTATCCATCCATCCGTCTCATCTATCCATCCAAACTGACTGAGTCTATCCATCCAAACTGACTGAGTCTGTCCTTCCAAACTGACTGAGTCTGTCCATCCAAACTGACTGAGTCTATCCATCCAAACTAACTGAGTCTATCCATCCAAACTGACTGAGTCAATCCATCCATCCGTCTCATCTATCCATCCAAACTGACTGAGTCTATCCATCCAAACTGACTGAGTCTATCCATCCATCCGTCTCATCTGTCCATCCAAACTGACTGAGTCTATCCATCCAAACTGACTGAGTCTATCCATCCAAACTGACTGAGTCTATCCATCCATCCGTCTCATCTATCCATCCAAACTGACTGAGTCTATCCATCCAAAATGACTGAGTGTATCCATCCAAACTGACTGAGTCTATCCATCCATCCGTCTCATCTATCCATCCAAACTGACTGAGTCTATCCATCCAAACTGACTGAGTCTATCCATCCATCCGTCTCATCTATCCATCCAAACTGACTGAGTCTATCCATCCAAACTGACTGAGTCTGTCCATCCAAACTGACTGAGTCTATCCATCCATCCGTCTCATCTGTCCATCCAAACTGACTGAGTCTATCCATCCAAACTGACTGAGTCTATCCATCCAAACTGACTGAGTCTATCGATCCATCCATCCATCCATCCATCCATCCATCTCATCTATCCATCCAAACTGACTGAGTCTATCCATCCAAACTGACTGAGTCTATCCATCCAAACTGACTTAGTCTGTCCATCCAAACTGACTGAGTCTATCCATCCAAACTGACTGAGTCTATCCATCCAAACGGACTGAGTCTGTCCATGCAAACTGACTGAGTCTGTCCATACAAACTGACTGAGTCTATCCATCCAAACTGACTGAGTCTATCCATCCAAACTGACTGAGTCTGTCCATCCAAACTGACTGAGTCTATCCATCCAAACTGACTGAGTCTAACCATCCAAACTGACTGAGTCTATCCATCCAAACTGACTGAGTCTATCCATCCATCCGTCTCATCTATCCATCCAAACTGACTGAGTCTATCCATCCAAACTGACTGAGTCTATCCATCCATCCGTCTCATCTGTCCATCCAAACTGACTGAGTCTATCAATCCAAACTGACTTAGTCTATCCATCCAAGGTGACTGAGTCTATCCATCCATCCATCTCATCTATCCATCCAAACTGACTGAGTCTATCCATCCATCCATCTCATCTATCCATCCAAACTGACTGAGTCTATCCATCCATCCGTCTCATCTGTCCATCCAAACTGACTGAGTCTTTCCATCCAAACAGACTGAGCCTATCCATCCAAACTGACAAAGTCTATCCATCCAAACTGACTGAGACTATCCATCCATCCATCTCATCTATCCATCCAAACTGACTGAGTCTATCCATCCAAACTGACTGAGTCTATCCATCCAAACTGACTGAGTCTATCCATCCAAACTGACTGAGTCTATCCATCCATCCGTCTCATCTATCCATCCAAACTGACTGAGTATATCCATCCAAACTGACTGAGACTGTCCTTCCAAACTGACTGAGTCTGTCCATCCAAACTGACTGAGTCTATCCATCCAAACTAACTGAGTCTATCCATCCAACCTGACTGAGTCTATCCATCCATCCGTCTCATCTATCCATCCAAACTGACATAGTCTATCCATCCATCCATCTCATCTATCCATCCAAACTGACTGAGTCTATCCATCCAAACTGACTGAGTCTATCCATCCAAACTAACTGAGTCTATCCATCCAACCTGACTGAGTAAATCCATCCATCCGTCTCATCTATCCATCCAAACTGACTGAGTCTATCCATCCAAACTGACTGAGTCTATCCATCCATCCGTCTCATCTGTCCATCCAAACTGACTGAGTCTATCCATCCAAACTGAATGAGTCTATCCATCCAAACTGACTGAGTATATCCATCCAAACTGACTGAGTCTATCCATCCATCCGTCTCATCTATCCATCCAAACTGACTGAGTCTGTCAATCCAAACTCACTGAGTCTATCTATCCATCCGTCTCATCTATCCATCCAAACTGACTGAGTCTATCCATCCAAACTGACTGAGTCTGTCAATCCAAACTGACTGAGTCTATCCATCCAAGCTGACTGAGTCTGTCCATCCAAACTGACTGAGTATATCCATCCAAACTGACTGAGTCTATCCATCCAAACTGACTGAGCCTATCCATCCATCCGTCTCATCTATCCATCCAAACTGACTGAGTCTATCCATCCAAACTGACTGAGTCTGTCCTTCCAAACTGACTGAGTCTGTCCATCCAAACTGACTGAGTCTATCCATCCAAACTAACTGAGTCTATCCATCCAAACTGACTGAGTCAATCCATCCATCCGTCTCATCTGTCCATCCAAACTGACTGAGTCTATCCATCCAAACTGACTGAGTCTATCCATCCAAACTGACTGAGTCTACCGATCCATCCATCCATCCATCCATCCATCTCATCTATCCATCCAAACTGACTGAGTCTATCCATCCAAACTGACTGAGTCTATCCATCCAAACTGACTTAGTCTGTCCATCCAAACTGACTGAGTCTATCCATCCAAACTGACTGAGTCTATCCATCCAAACTGACTGAGCCTATCCATCCATCCGTCTCATCTATCCATCCAAACTGACTGAGTCTATCCATCCAAACTGACTGAGTCTGTCCTTCCAAACTGACTGAGTCTGTCCATCCAAACTGACTGAGTCTATCCATCCAAACTAACTGAGTCTATCCATCCAAACTGACTGAGTCAATCCATCCATCCGTCTCATCTATCCATCCAAACTGACTGAGTCTATCCATCCAAACTGACTGAGTCTATCCATCCATCCGTCTCATCTGTCCATCCAAACTGACTGAGTCTATCCATCCAAACTGACTGAGTCTATCCATCCAAACTGACTGAGTCTATCCATCCATCCATCTCATCTATCCATCCAAACTGACTGAGTCTATCCATCCAAAATGACTGAGTGTATCCATCCAAACTGACTGAGTCTATCCATCCATCCGTCTCATCTATCCATCCAAACTGACTGAGTCTATCCATCCAAACTGACTGAGTCTATCCATCCATCCGTCTCATCTATCCATCCAAACTGACTGAGTCTATCCATCCAAACTGACTGAGTCTGTCCATCCAAACTGACTGAGTCTATCCATCCATCCGTCTCATCTGTCCATCCAAACTGACTGAGTCTATCCATCCAAACTGACTGAGTCTATCCATCCAAACTGACTGAGTCTATCGATCCATCCATCCATCCATCCATCCATCCATCCATCCATCTCATCTATCCATCCAAACTGACTGAGTCTATCCATCCAAACTGACTGAGTCTATCCATCCAAACTGACTTAGTCTGTCCATCCAAACTGACTGAGTCTATCCATCCAAACTGACTGAGTCTATCCATCCAAACGGACTGAGTCTGTCCATGCAAACTGACTGAGTCTGTCCATACAAACTGACTGAGTCTATCCATCCAAACTGACTGAGTCTATCCATCCAAACTGACTGAGTCTGTCCATCCAAACTGACTGAGTCTATCCATCCAAACTGACTGAGTCTAACCATCCAAACTGACTGAGTCTATCCATCCAAACTGACTGAGTCTATCCATCCATCCGTCTCATCTATCCATCCAAACTGACTGAGTCTATCCATCCAAACTGACTGAGTCTATCCATCCATCCGTCTCATCTGTCCATCCAAACTGACTGAGTCTATCAATCCAAACTGACTTAGTCTATCCATCCAAGCTGACTGAGTCTATCCATCCATCCATCTCATCTATCCATCCAAACTGACTGAGTCTATCCATCCATCCATCTCATCTATCCATCCAAACTGACTGAGTCTATCCATCCATCCGTCTCATCTGTCCATCCAAACTGACTGAGTCTTTCCATCCAAACAGACTGAGCCTATCCATCCAAACTGACTGAGTCTATCCATCCAAACTGACTGAGACTATCCATCCATCCATCTCATCTATCCATCCAAACTGACTGAGTCTATCCATCCAAACTGACTGAGTCTATCCATCCAAACTGACTGAGTCTATCCATCCAAACTGACTGAGTCTATCCATCCATCCGTCTCATCTATCCATCCAAACTGACTGAGTATATCCATCCAAACTGACTGAGACTGTCCTTCCAAACTGACTGAGTCTGTCCATCCAAACTGACTGAGTCTATCCATCCAAACTAACTGAGTCTATCCATCCAACCTGACTGAGTCTATCCATCCATCCGTCTCATCTATCCATCCAAACTGACATAGTCTATCCATCCATCCATCTCATCTATCCATCCAAACTGACTGAGTCTATCCATCCAAACTGACTGAGTCTATCCATCCAAACTAACTGAGTCTATCCATCCAACCTGACTGAGTAAATCCATCCATCCGTCTCATCTATCCATCCAAACTGACTGAGTCTATCCATCCAAACTGACTGAGTCTATCCATCCATCCGTCTCATCTGTCCATCCAAACTGACTGAGTCTATCCATCCAAACTGAATGAGTCTATCCATCCAAACTGACTGAGTATATCCATCCAAACTGACTGAGTCTATCCATCCATCCGTCTCATCTATCCATCCAAACTGACTGAGTCTGTCAATCCAAACTCACTGAGTCTATCTATCCATCCGTCTCATCTATCCATCCAAACTGACTGAGTCTATCCATCCAAACTGACTGAGTCTGTCCATCCAAACTGACTGAGTCTATCCATCCAAGCTGACTGAGTCTGTCCATCCAAACTGACTGAGTATATCCATCCAAACTGACTGAGTCTATCCATCCAAACTGACTGAGCCTATCCATCCATCCGTCTCATCTATCCATCCAAACTGACTGAGTCTATCCATCCAAACTGACTGAGTCTGTCCTTCCAAACTGACTGAGTCTGTCCATCCAAACTGACTGAGTCTATCCATCCAAACTAACTGAGTCTATCCATCCAAACTGACTGAGTCAATCCATCCATCCGTCTCATCTATCCATCCAAACTGACTGAGTCTATCCATCCAAACTGACTGAGTCTATCCATCCATCCGTCTCATCTGTCCATCCAAACTGACTGAGTCTATCCATCCAAACTGACTGAGTCTATCCATCCAAACTGACTGAGTCTATCCATCCAAAATGACTGAGTATATCCATCCAAACTGACTGAGTCTATCCATCCATCCGTCTCATCTATCCATCCAAACTGACTGAGTCTATCCATCCAAACTGACTGAGTCTGTCCATCCAAACTGACTGAGTCTATCCATCCATCCGTCTCATCTGTCCATCCAAACTGACTGAGTCTATCCATCCAAACTGACTGAGTCTATCCATCCAAACTGACTGAGTCTATCGATCCATCCATCCATCCATCCATCCATCCATCCATCCATCCATCCATCCATCCATCCATCTCATCTATCCATCCATACTGGCTGAGTCTATCCATCCAAACTGACTGAGTCTATCCATCCAAACTGACTGAGTCTGTCCATCCAAACTGACTGAGTCTATCCATCCAAACTGACTGAGTCTATCCATCAAAACGGACTGAGTCTGTCCATGCAAACTGACTGAGTCTGTCCATACAAACTGACTGAGTCTATCCATCCAAACTAACTGAGTCTATCCATCCAACCTGACTGAGTCTATCCATCCATCCGTCTCATCTATCCATCCAAACTGACATAGTCTATCCATCCATCCATCTCATCTATCCATCCAAACTGACTGAGTCTATCCATCCAAACTGACTGAGTCTATCCATCCAAACTAACTGAGTCTATCCATCCAACCTGACTGAGTAAATCCATCCATCCGTCTCATCTATCCATCCAAACTGACTGAGTCTATCCATCCAAACTGACTGAGTCTATCCATCCATCCGTCTCATCTGTCCATCCAAACTGACTGAGTCTATCCATCCAAACTGACTGAGTCTATCCATCCAAACTGACTGAGTCTATCCATCCATCCATCTCATCTATCCATCCAAACTGACTGAGTCTATCCATCCATCCATCTCATCTATCCATCCAAACTGACTGAGTCTATCCATCCATCCGTCTCATCTATCCATCCAAACTGACTGAGTCTGTCAATCCAAACTCACTGAGTCTATCTATCCATCCGTCTCATCTATCCATCCAAACTGACTGAGTCTATCCATCCAAACTGACTGAGTCTGTCCATCCAAACTGACTGAGTGTATCCATCCATCCGTCTCATCTGTCCATCCAAACTGACTGAGTCTATCCATCCAAGCTGACTGAGTCTGTCCATCCAAACTGACTGAGTATATCCATCCAAACTTACTGAGTCTATCCATCCAAACTGACTGAACCTATCCATCCATCCGTCTCATCTATCCATCCAAACTGACTGAGTCTATCCATCCAAACTGACTGAGTCTGTCCTTCCAAACTGACTGAGTCTGTCCATCCAAACTGACTGAGTCTATCCATCCAAACTAACTGAGTCTATCCATCCAAACTGACTGAGTCAATCCATCCATCCGTCTCATCTATCCATCCAAACTGACTGAGTCTATCCATCCAAACTGACTGAGTCTATCCATCCATCCGTCTCATCTGTCCATCCAAACTGACTGAGTCTATCCATCCAAACTGACTGAGTCTATCCATCCAAACTGACTGAGTCTATCCATCCAAAATGACTGAGTATATCCATCCAAACTGACTGAGTCTATCCATCCATCCGTCTCATCTATCCATCCAAACTGACTGAGTCTATCCATCCAAACTGACTGAGTCTATCCATCCATCCGTCTCATCTATCCATCCAAACTGACTGAGTCTATCCATCCAAACTGACTGAGTCTGTCCATCCAAACTGACTGAGTCTATGCATCCATCCGTCTCATCTGTCCATCCAAACTGACTGAGTCTATCCATCCAAACTGACTGAGTCTATCCATCCAAACTGACTGAGTCTATCGATCCATCCATCCATCCATCCATCCATCCATCCATCCATCTCATCTATCCATCCATACTGGCTGAGTCTATCCATCCAAACTGACTGAGTCTATCCATCCAAACTGACTGAGTCTATCCATCCAAACGGACTGAGTATATCCATCCAAACTGACTGAGTCTATCCATCCATCCGTCTCATCTATCCATCCAAACTGACTGAGTCTGTCAATCCAAACTCACTGAGTCTATCTATCCATCCGTCTCATCTATCCATCCAAACTGACTGAGTCTATCCATCCAAACGGACTGAGTCTGTCCATGCAAACTGACTGAGTCTGTCCATACAAACTGACTGAGTCTATCCATCCAAACTGACTGAGTCTATCCATCCAAACTGACTGAGTCTGTCCATCCAAACTGACTGAGTCTATCCATCCAAACTGACTGAGTCTATCCATCCAAACTGACTGAGTCTGTCCATCCAAACTGACTGAGTCTGTCCATCCAAACTGACTGAGTCTATCCATCCAAACTGACTGAGTCTATCCATCCATCCATCTCATCTATCCATCCAAACTGACTGAGTCTATCCATCCATCCATCTCATCTATCCATCCAAACTGACTGAGTCTATCCATCCATCCGTCTCATCTGTCCATTCAAACTGACTGAGTCTTTCCATCCAAACAGACTGAGCCTATCCATCCAAACTGACTGAGTCTATCCATCCAAACTGACTGAGACTATCCATCCATCCATCTCATCTATCCATCCAAACTGACTGAGTCTATCCATCCAAACTGACTGAGTCTATCCATCCAAACTGACTGAGTCTATCCATCCATCCGTCTCATCTATCCATCCAAACTGACTGAGTATATCCATCCAAACTGACTGAGTCTGTCCTTTCAAACTGACTGAGTCTGTCCATCCAAACTGACTGAGTCTATCCATCCAAACTAACTGAGTCTATCCATCCAACCTGACTGAGTCAATCCATCCATCCGTCTCATCTATCCATCCAAACTGACTGAGTCTATCCATCCAAACTGACTGAGTCTATCCATCCATCCGTCTCATCTGTCCATCCAAACTGACTGAGTCTATCCATCCAAACTGACTGAGTCTATCCATCCAAACTGACATAGTCTATCCATCCATCCATCTCATCTATCCATCCAAACTGACTGAGTCTATCCATCCAAACTGACTGAGTCTATCCATCCAAACTGACTGAGTATATCCATCCAAACTGACTGAGTCTATCCATCCATCCGTCTCATCTATCCATCTAAACTGACTGAGTCTGTCCATCCAAATTGACTGAGTCTATCTATCCATCCGTCTCATCTATCCATCCAAACTGACTGAGTCTATCCATCCAAACTTACTGAGTCTATCCATCCAAACTGACTGAGTCTATCCATCTATCCGTCTCATCTGTCCATCCAAACTGACTGAGTCTATCCATCCAAGCTGACTGAGTCTATCCATCCAAACTGACTGAGTCTATCCATCCAAACTGACTGAGTCTATCCATCCGTCTCATCTGTCCATCCAAACTGACTGAGTCTATCCATCCAAACTGACTGAGTCTATCCATCCATCCATCTCATCTATCCATCCAAAGTGACTGAGTCTATCCATCCATCCATCTCATCTATCCATCCAAACTGACTGAGTCTATCCATCCATCCATCTCATCTATCCATCCAAACTGACTGAGTCTATCCATCCATCCGTCTCATCTGTCCATCCAAACTGACTGAGTCTATCCATCCAAACAGACTGAGTCTATCCATCCAAACTGACTGAGTCTATCCATCCAAACTGACTGAGTCTATCCATCCATCCGTCTCATCTGTCCATCCAAACTGACTGAGTCTATCCATCCATCCGTCTCATCTGTCCATCCAAACTGACTGAGTCTATCCATCCAAACTGACTGAGTCTATCCATCCAAACTGACTGAGTCTGTCCATCCAAACTGAGTGAGTCTATCCATCCATGCGTCTCATCTGTCCATCCTAACTGACTGAGTCTATCCATCCAAACTGACTGAGTCTATCCATTCAAACTGACTGAGTCTATCCATCCAAACTGACTGAGTCTATCCATCCATCCGTCTCATCTATCCATCCAAACTGACTGAGTCTATCCATCCAAACTGACTGAGTCTGTCCATCCAAACTGACTGAGTCTATCCATCCATCCGTCTCATCTGTCCATCCAAACTGACTGAGTCTATCCATCCAAACTGACTAAGTCTATCCATCCAAACTGACTGAGTCTATCCATCCATCCATCCGTCTCATCTATCCATCCAAACTGACTGAGTCTATCCATCCATCCATCCATCCATCTCATCTATCCATCCAAACTGACTGAGTCTGTCCATCCAAACTGACTGAGTCTATCTATCCATCCGTCTCATCTATCCATCCAAACTGACTGAGTCTATCCATCCAAACTGACTGAGTCTGTCCATCCAAACTGACTGAGTCTATCCATCCATCCGTCTCATCTGTCCATCCAAACTGACTGAGTCTATCCATCCAAGCTGACTGAGTCTATCCATCCAAACTGACTGAGTCTATCCATCCATCTGTCTCATCTATCCATCCAAACTGACTGAGTCTATCCATTAATCCGTCTCATCTATCCATCCAAACTGACATAGTCTATCCATCCATCCATCTCATCTATCCATCCAAACTGACTGAGTCTATCCATCCAAACTGACTGAGTCTATCCATCCATCCGTCTCATCTATCCATCCAAACTGACTGAGTCTATCCATCCAAACTGACTGAGTCTATCGATCCATCCATCCATCCATCCATCCATCCATCTCATCTATCCATCCATACTGGCTGAGTCTATCCATCCAAACTGACTGAGTCTATCCATCCAAACTGACTGAGTCTGTCCATCCAAACTGACTGAGTCTATCCATCCAAACTGACTGAGTCTATCCATCCAAACGGACTGAGTCTGTCCATGCAAACTGACTGAGTCTGTCCATACAAACTGACTGAGTCTATCCATCCAAACTGACTGAGTCTATCCATCCAAACTGACTGAGTCTGTCCATCCAAACTGACTGAGTCTATCCATCCAAACTGACTGAGTCTATCCATCCAAACTGACTGAGTCTGTCCATCCAAACTGACTGAGTCTGTCCATCCAAACTGACTGAGTCTATCCATCCAAACTGACTGAGTCAATCCATCCATCCGTCTCAGCTATCCATCCAAACTGACTGAGTCTATCCATCCATCCGTCTCATCTGTCCATCCAAACTGACTGAGTCTATCAATCCAAACTGACTTAGTCTATCCATCCAAACTGACTGAGTCTATCCATCCATCCATCTCATCTATCCATCCAAACTGACTGAGTCTATCCATCCATCCATCTCATCTATCCATCCAAACTGACTGAGTCTATCCATCCATCCGTCTCATCTGTCCATTCAAACTGACTGAGTCTTTCCATCCAAACAGACTGAGCCTATCCATCCAAACTGACTGAGTCTATCCATCCAAACTGACTGAGACTATCCATCCATCCATCTCATCTATCCATCCAAACTGACTGAGTCTATCCATCCAAACTGACTGAGTCTATCCATCCAAACTGACTGAGTCTATCCATCCATCCGTCTCATCTATCCATCCAAACTGACTGAGTATATCCATCCAAACTGACTGAGTCTGTCCTTTCAAACTGACTGAGTCTGTCCATCCAAACTGACTGAGTCTATCCATCCAAACTAACTGAGTCTATCCATCCAACCTGACTGAGTCAATCCATCCATCCGTCTCATCTATCCATCCAAACTGACTGAGTCTATCCATCCAAACTGACTGAGTCTATCCATCCATCCGTCTCATCTGTCCATCCAAACTGACTGAGTCTATCCATCCAAACTGACTGAGTCTATCCATCCAAACTGACATAGTCTATCCATCCATCCATCTCATCTATCCATCCAAACTGACTGAGTCTATCCATCCAAACTGACTGAGTCTATCCATCCAAACTGACTGAGTATATCCATCCAAACTGACTGAGTCTATCCATCCATCCGTCTCATCTATCCATCTAAACTGACTGAGTCTGTCCATCCAAATTGACTGAGTCTATCTATCCATCCGTCTCATCTATCCATCCAAACTGACTGAGTCTATCCATCCAAACTTACTGAGTCTATCCATCCAAACTGACTGAGTCTATCCATCTATCCGTCTCATCTGTCCATCCAAACTGACTGAGTCTATCCATCCAAGCTGACTGAGTCTATCCATCCAAACTGACTGAGTCTATCCATCCAAACTGACTGAGTCTATCCATCCGTCTCATCTGTCCATCCAAACTGACTGAGTCTATCCATCCAAACTGACTGAGTCTATCCATCCATCCATCTCATCTATCCATCCAAAGTGACTGAGTCTATCCATCCATCCATCTCATCTATCCATCCAAACTGACTGAGTCTATCCATCCATCCATCTCATCTATCCATCCAAACTGACTGAGTCTATCCATCCATCCGTCTCATCTGTCCATCCAAACTGACTGAGTCTATCCATCCAAACAGACTGAGTCTATCCATCCAAACTGACTGAGTCTATCCATCCAAACTGACTGAGTCTATCCATCCATCCGTCTCATCTGTCCATCCAAACTGACTGAGTCTATCCATCCATCCGTCTCATCTGTCCATCCAAACTGACTGAGTCTATCCATCCAAACTGACTGAGTCTATCCATCCAAACTGACTGAGTCTGTCCATCCAAACTGAGTGAGTCTATCCATCCATGCGTCTCATCTGTCCATCCTAACTGACTGAGTCTATCCATCCAAACTGACTGAGTCTATCCATTCAAACTGACTGAGTCTATCCATCCAAACTGACTGAGTCTATCCATCCATCCGTCTCATCTATCCATCCAAACTGACTGAGTCTATCCATCCAAACTGACTGAGTCTGTCCATCCAAACTGACTGAGTCTATCCATCCATCCGTCTCATCTGTCCATCCAAACTGACTGAGTCTATCCATCCAAACTGACTAAGTCTATCCATCCAAACTGACTGAGTCTATCCATCCATCCATCCGTCTCATCTATCCATCCAAACTGACTGAGTCTATCCATCCATCCATCCATCCATCTCATCTATCCATCCAAACTGACTGAGTCTGTCCATCCAAACTGACTGAGTCTATCTATCCATCCGTCTCATCTATCCATCCAAACTGACTGAGTCTATCCATCCAAACTGACTGAGTCTGTCCATCCAAACTGACTGAGTCTATCCATCCATCCGTCTCATCTGTCCATCCAAACTGACTGAGTCTATCCATCCAAGCTGACTGAGTCTATCCATCCAAACTGACTGAGTCTATCCATCCATCTGTCTCATCTATCCATCCAAACTGACTGAGTCTATCCATTAATCCGTCTCATCTATCCATCCAAACTGACATAGTCTATCCATCCATCCATCTCATCTATCCATCCAAACTGACTGAGTCTATCCATCCAAACTGACTGAGTCTATCCATCCATCCGTCTCATCTATCCATCCAAACTGACTGAGTCTATCCATCCAAACTGACTGAGTCTATCGATCCATCCATCCATCCATCCATCCATCCATCTCATCTATCCATCCATACTGGCTGAGTCTATCCATCCAAACTGACTGAGTCTATCCATCCAAACTGACTGAGTCTGTCCATCCAAACTGACTGAGTCTATCCATCCAAACTGACTGAGTCTATCCATCCAAACGGACTGAGTCTGTCCATGCAAACTGACTGAGTCTGTCCATACAAACTGACTGAGTCTATCCATCCAAACTGGCTGAGTCTATCCATCCAAACTGACTGAGTCTGTCCATCCAAACTGACTGAGTCTATCCATCCAAACTGACTGAGTCTATCCATCCAAACTGACTGAGTCTGTCCATCCAAACTGACTGAGTCTGTCCATCCAAACTGACTGAGTCTATCCATCCAAACTGACTGAGTCAATCCATCCATCCGTCTCAGCTATCCATCCAAACTGACTGAGTCTATCCATCCATCCGTCTCATCTGTCCATCCAAACTGACTGAGTCTATCAATCCAAACTGACTTAGTCTATCCATCCAAACTGACTGAGTCTATCCATCCATCCATCTCATCTATCCATCCAAACTGACTGAGTCTATCCATCCATCCATCTCATCTATCCATCCAAACTGACTGAGTCTATCCATCCATCCGTCTCATCTGTCCATCCAAACTGACTGAGTCTTTCCATCCAAACAGACTGAGCCTATCCATCCAAACTGACTGAGTCTATCCATCCAAACTGACTGAGACTATCCATCCATCCATCTCATCTATCCATCCAAACTGACTGAGTCTATCCATCCAAACTGACTGAGTCTATCCATCCAAACTGACTGAGTCTATCCATCCATCCGTCTCATCTATCCATCCAAACTGACTGAGTATATCCATCCAAACTGACTGAGTCTGTCCTTCCAAACTGACTGAGTCTGTCCATCCAAACTGACTGAGTCTATCCATCCAAACTAACTGAGTCTATCCATCCAACCTGACTGAGTCAATCCATCCATCCGTCTCATCTATCCATCCAAACTGACTGAGTCTATCCATCCAAACTGACTGAGTCTATCCATCCATCCGTCTCATCTGTCCATCCAAACTGACTGAGTCTATCCATCCAAACTGACTGAGTCTATCCATCCAAACTGACTGAGTCTGTCCATCCAAACTTAGTGAGTCTATCCATCCATGCGTCTCATCTGTCCATCCTAACTGACTGAGTGTATCCATCCAAACTGACTGAGTCTATCCATTCAAACTGACTGAGTCTATCCATCCAAACTGACTGAGTCTATCCATCCATCCGTCTCATCTATCCATCCAAACTGACTGAGTCTATCCATCCAAACTGACTGAGTCTGTCCATCCAAACTGACTGAGTCTATCCATCCATCCGTCTCATCTGTCCATCCAAACTGACTGAGTCTATCCATCCAAACTGACTAAGTCTATCCATCCAAACTGACTGAGTCTATCCATCCATCCATCCGTCTCATCTATCCATCCAAACTGACTGAGTCTATCCATCCATCCATCCATCCATCTCATCTATCCATCCAAACTGACTGAGTCTGTCCATCCAAACTGACTGAGTCTATCTATCCATCCGTCTCATCTATCCATCCAAACTGACTGAGTCTATCCATCCAAACTGACTGAGTCTGTCCATCCAAACTGACTGAGTCTATCCATCCATCCGTCTCATCTGTCCATCCAAACTGACTGAGTCTATCCATCCAAGCTGACTGAGTCTATCCATCCAAACTGACTGAGTCTATCCATCCAAACTGACTGAGTCTATCCATCCATCTGTCTCATCTATCCATCCAAACTGACTGAGTCTATCCATTAATCCGTCTCATCTATCCATCCAAACTGACATAGTCTATCCATCCATCCATCTCATCTATCCATCCAAACTGACTGAGTCTATCCATCCAAACTGACTGAGTCTATCCATCCATCCGTCTCATCTATCCATCCAAACTGACTGAGTCTATCCATCCAAACTGACTGAGTCTATCGATCCATCCATCCATCCATCCATCCATCCATCCATCTCATCTATCCATCCATACTGGCTGAGTCTATCCATCCAAACTGACTGAGTCTATCCATCCAAACTGACTGAGTCTGTCCATCCAAACTGACTGAGTCTATCCATCCAAACTGACTGAGTCTATCCATCCAAACGGACTGAGTCTGTCCATGCAAACTGACTGAGTCTGTCCATACAAACTGACTGAGTCTATCCATCCAAACTGACTGAGTCTATCCATCCAAACTGACTGAGTCTGTCCATCCAAACTGACTGAGTCTATCCATCCAAACTGACTGAGTCTATCCATCCAAACTGACTGAGTCTGTCCATCCAAACTGACTGAGTCTGTCCATCCAAACTGACTGAGTCTATCCATCCAAACTGACTGAGTCAATCCATCCATCCGTCTCAGCTATCCATCCAAACTGACTGAGTCTATCCATCCATCCGTCTCATCTGTCCATCCAAACTGACTGAGTCTATCAATCCAAACTGACTTAGTCTATCCATCCAAACTGACTGAGTCTATCCATCCATCCATCTCATCTATCCATCCAAACTGACTGAGTCTATCCATCCATCCATCTCATCTATCCATCCAAACTGACTGAGTCTATCCATCCATCCGTCTCATCTGTCCATCCAAACTGACTGAGTCTTTCCATCCAAACAGACTGAGCCTATCCATCCAAACTGACTGAGTCTATCCATCCAAACTGACTGAGACTATCCATCCATCCATCTCATCTATCCATCCAAACTGACTGAGTCTATCCATCCAAACTGACTGAGTCTATCCATCCAAACTGACTGAGTCTATCCATCCATCCGTCTCATCTATCCATCCAAACTGACTGAGTATATCCATCCAAACTGACTGAGTCTGTCCTTCCAAACTGACTGAGTCTGTCCATCCAAACTGACTGAGTCTATCCATCCAAACTAACTGAGTCTATCCATCCAACCTGACTGAGTCAATCCATCCATCCGTCTCATCTATCCATCCAAACTGACTGAGTCTATCCATCCAAACTGACTGAGTCTATCCATCCATCCGTCTCATCTATCCATCCAAACTGACTGAGTCTATCCATCCAAACTGACTGAGTCTGTCCATCCAAACTGACTGAGTCTATCCATCCATCCGTCTCATCTGTCCATCCAAACTGACTGAGTCTATCCATCCAAGCTGACTGAGTCTATCCATCCAAACTGACTGAGTCTATCCATCCAAACTGACTGAGTCTATCCATCCATCTGTCTCATCTATCCATCCAAACTTACTGAGTCTATCCATTAATCCGTCTCATCTATCCATCCAAACTGACTGAGTCTATCCATCCAAACTGACTGAGTCTATCGATCCATCCATCCATCCATCCATCCATCCATCCATCTCATCTATCCATCCATACTGGCTGAGTCTATCCATCCAAACTGACTGAGTCTATCCATCCAAACTGACTGAGTCTGTCCATCCAAACTGACTGAGTCTATCCATCCAAACTGACTGAGTCTATCCATCCAAACGGACTGAGTCTGTCCATGCAAACTGACTGAGTCTGTCCATACAAACTGACTGAGTCTATCCATCCAAACTGACTGAGTCTATCCATCCAAACTGACTGAGTCTGTCCATCCATACTGGCTGAGTCTATCCATCCAAACTGACTGAGTCTATCCATCCAAACTGACTGAGTCTGTCCATCCAAACTGACTGAGTCTATCCATCCAAACTGACTGAGTCTATCCATCCAAACGGACTGAGTCTGTCCATGCAAACTGACTGAGTCTGTCCATACAAACTGACTGAGTCTATCCATCCAAACTGACTGAGTCTATCCATCCAAACTGACTGAGTCTGTCCATCCAAACTGACTGAGTCTATCCATCCAAACTGACTGAGTCTATCCATCCAAACTGACTGAGTCTGTCCATCCAAACTGACTGAGTCTGTCCATCCAAACTGACTGAGTCTATCCATCCAAACTGACTGAGTCAATCCATCCATCCGTCTCAGCTATCCATCCAAACTGACTGAGTCTATCCATCCATCCGTCTCATCTGTCCATCCAAACTGACTGAGTCTATCAATCCAAACTGACTTAGTCTATCCATCCAAACTGACTGAGTCTATCCATCCATCCATCTCATCTATCCATCCAAACTGACTGAGTCTATCCATCCATCCATCTCATCTATCCATCCAAACTGACTGAGTCTATCCATCCATCCGTCTCATCTGTCCATCCAAACTGACTGAGTCTTTCCATCCAAACAGACTGAGCCTATCCATCCAAACTGACTGAGTCTATCCATCCAAACTGACTGAGACTATCCATCCATCCATCTCATCTATCCATCCAAACTGACTGAGTCTATCCATCCAAACTGACTGAGTCTATCCATCCAAACTGACTGAGTCTATCCATCCATCCGTCTCATCTATCCATCCAAACTGACTGAGTATATCCATCCAAACTGACTGAGTCTGTCCTTCCAAACTGACTGAGTCTGTCCATCCAAACTGACTGAGTCTATCCATCCAAACTAACTGAGTCTATCCATCCAACCTGACTGAGTCAATCCATCCATCCGTCTCATCTATCCATCCAAACTGACTGAGTCTATCCATCCAAACTGACTGAGTCTATCCATCCATCCGTCTCATCTATCCATCCAAACTGACTGAGTCTATCCATCCAAACTGACTGAGTCTGTCCATCCAAACTGACTGAGTCTATCCATCCATCCGTCTCATCTGTCCATCCAAACTGACTGAGTCTATCCATCCAAGCTGACTGAGTCTATCCATCCAAACTGACTGAGTCTATCCATCCAAACTGACTGAGTCTATCCATCCATCTGTCTCATCTATCCATCCAAACTTACTGAGTCTATCCATTAATCCGTCTCATCTATCCATCCAAACTGACTGAGTCTATCCATCCAAACTGACTGAGTCTATCGATCCATCCATCCATCCATCCATCCATCCATCCATCTCATCTATCCATCCATACTGGCTGAGTCTATCCATCCAAACTGACTGAGTCTATCCATCCAAACTGACTGAGTCTGTCCATCCAAACTGACTGAGTCTATCCATCCAAACTGACTGAGTCTATCCATCCAAACGGACTGAGTCTGTCCATGCAAACTGACTGAGTCTGTCCATACAAACTGACTGAGTCTATCCATCCAAACTGACTGAGTCTATCCATCCAAACTGACTGAGTCTGTCCATCCAAACTGACTGAGTCTATCCATCCAAACTGACTGAGTCTATCCATCCAAACTGACTGAGTCTGTCCATCCAAACTGACTGAGTCTGTCCATCCAAACTGACTGAGTCTATCCATCCAAACTGACTGAGTCAATCCATCCATCCGTCTCAGCTATCCATCCAAACTGACTGAGTCTATCCATCCATCCGTCTCATCTGTCCATCCAAACTGACTGAGTCTATCAATCCAAACTGACTTAGTCTATCCATCCAAACTGACTGAATCTATCCATCCATCCATCTCATCTATCCATCCAAACTGACTGAGTCTATCCATCCATCCATCTCATCTATCCATCCAAACTGACTGAGTCTATCCATCCATCCGTCTCATCTGTCCATCCAAACTGACTGAGTCTTTCCATCCAAACAGACTGAGCCTATCCATCCAAACTGACTGAGTCTATCCATCCAAACTGACTGAGACTATCCATCCATCCATCTCATCTATCCATCCAAACTGACTGAGTCTATCCATCCAAACTGACTGAGTCTATCCATCCAAACTGACTGAGTCTATCCATCCAAACTGACTGAGTCTATCCATCCATCCGTCTCATCTATCCATCCAAACTGACTGAGTATATCCATCCAAACTGACTGAGTCTGTCCTTCCAAACTGACTGAGTCTGTCCATCCAAACTGACTGAGTCTATCCATCCAAACTAACTGAGTCTATCCATCCAACCTGACTGAGTCAATCCATCCATCCGTCTCATCTATCCATCCAAACTGACTGAGTCTATCCATCCAAACTGACTGAGTCTATCCATCCATCCGTCTCATCTATCCATCCAAACTGACTGAGTCTATCCATCCAAACTGACTGAGTCTGTCCATCCAAACTGACTGAGTCTATCCATCCATCCGTCTCATCTGTCCATCCAAACTGACTGAGTCTATCCATCCAAACTGACTGAGTCTATCCATCCAAACTGACTGAGTCTAACGATCCATCCATCCATCCATCCATCCATCCATCCATCTCATCTATCCATCCAAACTGGCTGAGTCTATCCATCCAAACTGACTGAGTCTATCCATCCAAACTGACTGAGTCTATCCATCCAAACTGACTGAGTCTGTCCATCCAAACTGACTGAGTCTATCCATCCAAACTGACTGAGTCTATCCATCCAAACGGACTGAGTCTGTCCATGCAAACTGACTGAGTCTGTCCATACAAACTGACTGAGTCTATCCATCCAAACTGACTGAGTCTATCCATCCAAACTGACTGAGTCTGTCCATCCAAACTGACTGAGTCTATCCATCCAAACTGACTGAGTCTATCCATCCAAACTGACTGAGTCTGTCCATCCAAACTGACTGAGTCTGTCCATCCAAACTGACTGAGTCTATCCATCCAAACTGACTGAGTCAATCCATCCATCCGTCTCAGCTATCCATCCAAACTGACTGAGTCTATCCATCCATCCGTCTCATCTGTCCATCCAAACTGACTGAGTCTATCAATCCAAACTGACTTAGTCTATCCATCCAAACTGACTGAGTCTATCCATCCATCCATCTCATCTATCCATCCAAACTGACTGAGTCTATCCATCCATCCATCTCATCTATCCATCCAAACTGACTGAGTCTATCCATCCATCCGTCTCATCTGTCCATTCAAACTGACTGAGTCTTTCCATCCAAACAGACTGAGCCTATCCATCCAAACTGACTGAGTCTATCCATCCAAACTGACTGAGACTATCCATCCATCCATCTCATCTATCCATCCAAACTGACTGAGTCTATCCATCCAAACTGACTGAGTCTATCCATCCAAACTGACTGAGTCTATCCATCCAAACTGACTGAGTCTATCCATCCATCCGTCTCATCTATCCATCCAAACTGACTGAGTATATCCATCCAAACTGACTGAGTCTGTCCTTTCAAACTGACTGAGTCTGTCCATCCAAACTGACTGAGTCTATCCATCCAAACTAACTGAGTCTATCCATCCAACCTGACTGAGTCAATCCATCCATCCGTCTCATCTATCCATCCAAACTGACTGAGTCTATCCATCCAAACTGACTGAGTCTATCCATCCATCCGTCTCATCTGTCCATCCAAACTGACTGAGTCTATCCATCCAAACTGACTGAGTCTATCCATCCAAACTGACATAGTCTATCCATCCATCTCATCTATCCATCCAAACTGACTGAGTCTATCCATCCAAACTGACTGAGTCTATCCATCCAAACTGACTGAGTATATCCATCCAAACTGACTGAGTCTATCCATCCATCCGTCTCATCTATCCATCCAAACTGACTGAGTCTGTCCATCCAAATTGACTGAGTCTATCTATCCATCCGTCTCATCTATCCATCCAAACTGACTGAGTCTATCCATCCAAACTTACTGAGTCTATCCATCCAAACTGACTGAGTCTATCCATCTATCCGTCTCATCTGTCCATCCAAACTGACTGAGTCTATCCATCCAAGCTGACTGAGTCTATCCATCCAAACTGACTGAGTCTATCCATCCAAACTGACTGAGTCTATCCATCCATCCATCTCATCTATCCATCCAAAGTGACTGAGTCTATCCATCCATCCATCTCATCTATCCATCCAAACTGACTGAGTCTATCCATCCATCCATCTCATCTATCCATCCAAAGTGACTGAGTCTATCCATCCATCCATCTCATCTATCCATCCAAACTGACTGAGTCTATCCATCCATCCATCTCATCTATCCATCCAAACTGACTGAGTCTATCCATCCATCCGTCTCATCTGTCCATCCAAACTGACTGAGTCTATCCATCCAAACAGACTGAGTCTATCCATCCAAACTGACTGAGTCTATCCATCCAAACTGACTGAGTCTATCCATCCATCCGTCTCATCTGTCCATCCAAACTGACTGAGTCTATCCATCCATCCGTCTCATCTGTCCATCCAAACTGACTGAGTCTATCCATCCAAACTGACTGAGTCTGTCCATCCAAACTGACTGAGTCTGTCCATCCAAACTGAGTGAGTCTATCCATCCATGCGTCTCATCTGTCCATCCTAACTGACTGAGTCTATCCATCCAAACTGACTGAGTCTATCCATTCAAACTGACTGAGTCTATCCATCCAAACTGACTGAGTCTATCCATCCATCCGTCTCATCTATCCATCCAAACTGACTGAGTCTATCCATCCAAACTGACTGAGTCTGTCCATCCAAACTGACTGAGTCTATCCATCCATCCGTCTCATCTGTCCATCCAAACTGACTGAGTCTATCCATCCAAACTGACTAAGTCTATCCATCCAAACTGACTGAGTCTATCCATCCATCCATCCGTCTCATCTATCCATCCAAACTGACTGAGTCTATCCATCCATCCATCCATCCATCTCATCTATCCATCCAAACTGACTGAGTCTGTCCATCCAAACTGACTGAGTCTATCTATCCATCCGTCTCATCTATCCATCCAAACTGACTGAGTCTATCCATCCAAACTGACTGAGTCTGTCCATCCAAACTGACTGAGTCTATCCATCCATCCGTCTCATCTGTCCATCCAAACTGACTGAGTCTATCCATCCAAGCTGACTGAGTCTATCCATCCAAACTGACTGAGTCTATCCATCCAAACTGACTGAGTCTATCCATCCATCTGTCTCATCTATCCATCCAAACTGACTGAGTCTATCCATTAATCCGTCTCATCTATCCATCCAAACTGACATAGTCTATCCATCCATCCATCTCATCTATCCATCCAAACTGACTGAGTCTATCCATCCAAACTGACTGAGTCTATCCATCCAAACTAACTGAGTCTATCCATCCAACCTGACTGAGTCAATCCATCCATCCGTCTCATCTATCCATCCAAACTGACTGAGTCTATCCATCCAAACTGACTGAGTCTATCCATCCATCCGTCTCATCTGTCCATCCAAACTGACTGAGTCTATCCATCCAAACTGACTGAGTCTATCCATCCAAACTAACTGAGTCTATCCATCCAAACTGACTGAGTCTATCCATCCATGCGTCTTATCTGTCCATCCTAACTGACTGAGTCTATCCATCCAAACTGACTGAGTCTATCCATCCAAACTAACTGAGTCTATCCATCCAAACTGACTGAGTCTATCCATCCAAACTGACTGAGTCTATCCATCCATCTGTCTCATTTATCCATCCAAACTGACTGAGTCTATCCATACAAACTGACTGAGTCTATCCATCCATCCGTCTCATCTGTCCATCCAAACTGACTGAGTCTATCCATCCAAACTGACTGAGTCTATCCATCCATGCGTCTTATCTGTCCATCCTAACTGACTGAGTCTATCCATCCAAACTGACTGAGTCTATCCATCCAAACTAACTGAGTCTATCCATCCAAACTGACTGAGTCTATCCATCCAAACTGACTGAGTCTATCCATCCATCTGTCTCATCTATCCATCCAAACTGACTGAGTCTATCCATCCATCCGTCTCATCTGTCCATCCAAACTGACTGAGTCTATCCATCCAAACTGACTGAGTCTATCCATCCAAACTGACTGAGTCTGTCCATCCAAACTGAGTGAGTCTATCCATCCATGCGTCTCATCTGTCCATCCTAACTGACTGAGTCTATCCATCCAAACTGACTGAGTCTATCCATTCAAACTGACTGAGTCTATCCATCCAAACTGACTGAGTCTATCCATCCATCCGTCTCATCTATCCATCCAAACTGACTGAGTCTATCCATCCAAACTGACTGAGTCTGTCCATCCAAACTGACTGAGTCTATCCATCCATCCGTCTCATCTGTCCATCCAAACTGACTGAGTCTATCCATCCAAACTGACTAAGTCTATCCATCCAAACTGACTGAGTCTATCCATCCATCCATCCGTCTCATCTATCCATCCAAACTGACTGAGTCTATCCATCCATCCATCCATCCATCTCATCTATCCATCCAAACTGACTGAGTCTGTCCATCCAAACTGACTGAGTCTATCCATCCATCCGTCTCATCTATCCATCCAAACTGACTGAGTCTATCCATCCAAACTGACTGAGTCTGTCCATCCAAACTGACTGAGTCTATCCATCCATCCGTCTCATCTGTCCATCCAAACTGACTGAGTCTATCCATCCAAGCTGACTGAGTCTATCCATCCAAACTGACTGAGTCTATCCATCCAAACTGACTGAGTCTATCCATCCATCTGTCTCATCTATCCATCCAAACTGACTGAGTCTATCCATTAATCCGTCTCATCTATCCATCCAAACTGACATAGTCTATCCATCCATCCATCTCATCTATCCATCCAAACTGACTGAGTCTATCCATCCAAACTGACTGAGTCTATCCATCCAAACTAACTGAGTCTATCCATCCAACCTGACTGAGTCAATCCATCCATCCGTCTCATCTATCCATCCAAACTGACTGAGTCTATCCATCCAAACTGACTGAGTCTATCCATCCATCCGTCTCATCTGTCCATCCAAACTGACTGAGTCTATCCATCCAAACTGACTGAGTCTATCCATCCAAACTAACTGAGTCTATCCATCCAAACTGACTGAGTCTATCCATCCATGCATCTTATCTGTCCATCCTAACTGACTGAGTCTATCCATCCAAACTGACTGAGTCTATCCATCCAAACTAACTGAGTCTATCCATCCAAACTGACTGAGTCTATCCATCCAAACTGACTGAGTCTATCCATCCATCTGTCTCATCTATCCATCCAAACTGACTGAGTCTATCCATACAAACTGACTGAGTCTATCCATCCATCCGTCTCATCTGTCCATCCAAACTGACTGAGTCTATCCATCCAAACTGACTGAGTCTATCCATCCAAACTGACTGAGTCTATCCATCCAAGCTGACTGAGTCTATCCATCCAAACTGACTGAGTCTATCCATCCAAACTGACTGAGTCTATCCATCCGTCTCATCTGTCCATCCAAACTGACTGAGTCTATCAATCCAAACTGACTGAGTCTATCCATCCAAACTGACTGAGTCTGTCCATCCAAACTGACTGAGTCTATCCATCCAAACTAACTGAGTCTATCCATCCAACCTGACTGAGTCAATCCATCCATCCGTCTCATCTATCCATCCAAACTGACTGAGTCTATCCATCCAAACTGACTGAGTCTATCCGTCCATCCGTCTCATCTATCCATCCAAACTGACTGAGTCTATCCATCCAAACTGACTGAGTCTGTCCATCCAAACTGACTGAGTCTATCCATCCATCCATCCGTCTCATCTATCCATCCAAACTGACTGAGTCTATCCATCCAAACTGACTGAGTCTATCCATCCAAACTGACTGAGTCTATCGATCCATCCATCCATCCATCCATCCATCCATCTCATCTATCCATCCAAACTGGCTGAGTCTATCCATCCAAACTGACTGAGTCTATCCATCCAAACTGACTGAGTCTGTCCATCCAAACTGACTGAGTCTATCCATCCAAACTGACTGAGTCTATCCATCCAAACGGACTGAGTCTGTCCATGCAAACTGACTGAGTCTGTCCATACAAACTGACTGAGTCTATCCATCCAAACTGACTGAGTCTATCCATCCAAACTGACTGAGTCTGTCCATCCAAACTGACTGAGTCTATCCATCCAAACTGACTGAGTCTATCCATCCAAACTGACTGAGTCTGTCCATCCAAACTGACTGAGTCTGTCCATCCAAACTGACTGAGTCTATCCATCCAAACTGACTGAGTCAATCCATCCATCCGTCTCAGCTATCCATCCAAACTGACTGAGTCTATCCATCCATCCGTCTCATCTGTCCATCCAAACTGACTGAGTCTATCAATCCAAACTGACTTAGTCTATCCATCCAAACTGACTGAGTCTATCCATCCATCCATCTCATCTATCCATCCAAACTGACTGAGTCTATCCATCCATCCATCTCATCTATCCATCCAAACTGACTGAGTCTATCCATCCATCCGTCTCATCTGTCCATTCAAACTGACTGAGTCTTTCCATCCAAACAGACTGAGCCTATCCATCCAAACTGACTGAGTCTATCCATCCAAACTGACTGAGACTATCCATCCATCCATCTCATCTATCCATCCAAACTGACTGAGTCTATCCATCCAAACTGACTGAGTCTATCCATCCAAACTGACTGAGTCTATCCATCCAAACTGACTGAGTCTATCCATCCATCCGTCTCATCTATCCATCCAAACTGACTGAGTATATCCATCCAAACTGACTGAGTCTGTCCTTTCAAACTGACTGAGTCTGTCCATCCAAACTGACTGAGTCTATCCATCCAAACTAACTGAGTCTATCCATCCAACCTGACTGAGTCAATCCATCCATCCGTCTCATCTATCCATCCAAACTGACTGAGTCTATCCATCCAAACTGACTGAGTCTATCCATCCATCCGTCTCATCTGTCCATCCAAACTGACTGAGTCTATCCATCCAAACTGACTGAGTCTATCCATCCAAACTGACATAGTCTATCCATCCATCCATCTCATCTATCCATCCAAACTGACTGAGTCTGTCCATCCAAATTGACTGAGTCTATCTATCCATCCGTCTCATCTATCCATCCAAACTGACTGAGTCTATCCATCCAAACTTACTGAGTCTATCCATCCAAACTGACTGAGTCTATCCATCTATCCGTCTCATCTGTCCATCCAAACTGACTGAGTCTATCCATCCAAGCTGACTGAGTCTATCCATCCAAACTGACTGAGTCTATCCATCCAAACTGACTGAGTCTATCCATCCGTCTCATCTGTCCATCCAAACTGACTGAGTCTATCCATCCAAACTGACTGAGTCTATCCATCCATCCATCTCATCTATCCATCCAAAGTGACTGAGTCTATCCATCCATCCATCTCATCTATCCATCCAAACTTACTGAGTCTATCCATCCATCCATCTCATCTATCCATCCAAACTGACTGAGTCTATCCATCCATCCGTCTCATCTGTCCATCCAAACTGACTGAGTCTATCCATCCAAACAGACTGAGTCTATCCATCCAAACTGACTGAGTCTATCCATCCAAACTGACTGAGTCTATCCATCCATCCGTCTCATCTGTCCATCCAAACTGACTGAGTCTATCCATCCATCCGTCTCATCTGTCCATCCAAACTGACTGAGTCTATCCATCCAAACTGACTGAGTCTATCCATCCAAACTGACTGAGTCTGTCCATCCAAACTGAGTGAGTCTATCCATCCATGCGTCTCATCTGTCCATCCTAACTGACTGAGTCTATCCATCCAAACTGACTGAGTCTATCCATTCAAACTGACTGAGTCTATCCATCCAAACTGACTGAGTCTATCCATCCATCCGTCTCATCTATCCATCCAAACTGACTGAGTCTATCCATCCAAACTGACTGAGTCTGTCCATCCAAACTGACTGAGTCTATCCATCCATCCGTCTCATCTGTCCATCCAAACTGACTGAGTCTATCCATCCAAACTGACTAAGTCTATCCATCCAAACTGACTGAGTCTATCCATCCATCCATCCGTCTCATCTATCCATCCAAACTGACTGAGTCTATCCATCCAAACTGACTAAGTCTATCCATCCAAACTTACTGAGTCTATCCATTAATCCGTCTCATCTATCCATCCAAACTGACTGAGTCTATCCATCCAAACTGACTGAGTCTATCGATCCATCCATCCATCCATCCATCCATCCATCCATCTCATCTATCCATACAAACTGACTGAGTCTATCCATCCAAACTGACTGAGTCTATCCATCCAAACTGACTGAGTCTGTCCATCCAAACTGACTGAGTCTATCCATCCAAACTGACTGAGTCTATCCATCCAAACTGACTGAGTCTGTCCATCCAAACTGACTGAGTCTGTCCATCCAAACTGACTGAGTCTATCCATCCAAACTGACTGAGTCAATCCATCCATCCGTCTCAGCTATCCATCCAAACTGACTGAGTCTATCCATCCATCCGTCTCATCTGTCCATCCAAACTGACTGAGTCTATCAATCCAAACTGACTTAGTCTATCCATCCAAACTGACTGAATCTATCCATCCATCCATCTCATCTATCCATCCAAACTGACTGAGTCTATCCATCCATCCATCTCATCTATCCATCCAAACTGACTGAGTCTATCCATCCATCCGTCTCATCTGTCCATCCAAACTGACTGAGTCTTTCCATCCAAACAGACTGAGCCTATCCATCCAAACTGACTGAGTCTATCCATCCAAACTGACTGAGACTATCCATCCATCCATCTCATCTATCCATCCAAACTGACTGAGTCTATCCATCCAAACTGACTGAGTCTATCCATCCAAACTGACTGAGTCTATCCATCCAAACTGACTGAGTCTATCCATCCATCCGTCTCATCTATCCATCCAAACTGACTGAGTATATCCATCCAAACTGACTGAGTCTGTCCTTCCAAACTGACTGAGTCTGTCCATCCAAACTGACTGAGTCTATCCATCCAAACTAACTGAGTCTATCCATCCAACCTGACTGAGTCAATCCATCCATCCGTCTCATCTATCCATCCAAACTGACTGAGTCTATCCATCCAAACTGACTGAGTCTATCCATCCATCCGTCTCATCTATCCATCCAAACTGACTGAGTCTATCCATCCAAACTGACTGAGTCTGTCCATCCAAACTGACTGAGTCTATCCATCCATCCGTCTCATCTGTCCATCCAAACTGACTGAGTCTATCCATCCAAACTGACTGAGTCTATCCATCCAAACTGACTGAGTCTAACGATCCATCCATCCATCCATCCATCCATCCATCCATCCATCTCATCTATCCATCCAAACTGGCTGAGTCTATCCATCCAAACTGACTGAGTCTATCCATCCAAACTGACTGAGTCTATCCATCCAAACTGACTGAGTCTGTCCATCCAAACTGACTGAGTCTATCCATCCAAACTGACTGAGTCTATCCATCCAAACGGACTGAGTCTGTCCATGCAAACTGACTGAGTCTGTCCATACAAACTGACTGAGTCTATCCATCCAAACTGACTGAGTCTATCCATCCAAACTGACTGAGTCTGTCCATCCAAACTGACTGAGTCTATCCATCCAAACTGACTGAGTCTATCCATCCAAACTGACTGAGTCTGTCCATCCAAACTGACTGAGTCTGTCCATCCAAACTGACTGAGTCTATCCATCCAAACTGACTGAGTCAATCCATCCATCCGTCTCAGCTATCCATCCAAACTGACTGAGTCTATCCATCCATCCGTCTCATCTGTCCATCCAAACTGACTGAGTCTATCAATCCAAACTGACTTAGTCTATCCATCCAAACTGACTGAGTCTATCCATCCATCCATCTCATCTATCCATCCAAACTGACTGAGTCTATCCATCCATCCATCTCATCTATCCATCCAAACTGACTGAGTCTATCCATCCATCCGTCTCATCTGTCCATTCAAACTGACTGAGTCTTTCCATCCAAACAGACTGAGCCTATCCATCCAAACTGACTGAGTCTATCCATCCAAACTTACTGAGACTATCCATCCATCCATCTCATCTATCCATCCAAACTGACTGAGTCTATCCATCCAAACTGACTGAGTCTATCCATCCAAACTGACTGAGTCTATCCATCCAAACTGACTGAGTCTATCCATCCATTCGTCTCATCTATCCATCCAAACTGACTGAGTATATCCATCCAAACTGACTGAGTCTGTCCTTTCAAACTGACTGAGTCTGTCCATCCAAACTGACTGAGTCTATCCATCCAAACTAACTGAGTCTATCCATCCAACCTGACTGAGTCAATCCATCCATCCGTCTCATCTATCCATCCAAACTGACTGAGTCTATCCATCCAAACTGACTGAGTCTATCCATCCATCCGTCTCATCTGTCCATCCAAACTGACTGAGTCTATCCATCCAAACTGACTGAGTCTATCCATCCAAACTGACATAGTCTATCCATCCATCCATCTCATCTATCCATCCAAACTGACTGAGTCTATCCATCCAAACTGACTGAGTCTATCCATCCAAACTGACTGAGTATATCCATCCAAACTGACTGAGTCTATCCATCCATCCGTCTCATCTATCCATCCAAACTGACTGAGTCTGTCCATCCAAATTGACTGAGTCTATCTATCCATCCGTCTCATCTATCCATCCAAACTGACTGAGTCTATCCATCCAAACTTACTGAGTCTATCCATCCAAACTGACTGAGTCTATCCATCTATCCGTCTCATCTGTCCATCCAAACTGACTGAGTCTATCCATCCAAGCTGACTGAGTCTATCCATCCAAACTGACTGAGTCTATCCATCCAAACTGACTGAGTCTATCCATCCATCCATCTCATCTATCCATCCAAAGTGACTGAGTCTATCCATCCATCCATCTCATCTATCCATCCAAACTGACTGAGTCTATCCATCCATCCATCTCATCTATCCATCCAAAGTGACTGAGTCTATCCATCCATCCATCTCATCTATCCATCCAAACTGACTGAGTCTATCCATCCATCCATCTCATCTATCCATCCAAACTGACTGAGTCTATCCATCCATCCGTCTCATCTGTCCATCCAAACTGACTGAGTCTATCCATCCAAACAGACTGAGTCTATCCATCCAAACTGACTGAGTCTATCCATCCAAACTGACTGAGTCTATCCATCCATCCGTCTCATCTGTCCATCCAAACTGACTGAGTCTATCCATCCATCCGTCTCATCTGTCCATCCAAACTGACTGAGTCTATCCATCCAAACTGACTGAGTCTGTCCATCCAAACTGACTGAGTCTGTCCATCCAAACTGAGTGAGTCTATCCATCCATGCGTCTCATCTGTCCATCCTAACTGACTGAGTCTATCCATCCAAACTGACTGAGTCTATCCATTCAAACTGACTGAGTCTATCCATCCAAACTGACTGAGTCTATCCATCCATCCGTCTCATCTATCCATCCAAACTGACTGAGTCTATCCATCCAAACTGACTGAGTCTGTCCATCCAAACTGACTGAGTCTATCCATCCATCCGTCTCATCTGTCCATCCAAACTGACTGAGTCTATCCATCCAAACTGACTAAGTCTATCCATCCAAACTGACTGAGTCTATCCATCCATCCATCCGTCTCATCTATCCATCCAAACTGACTGAGTCTATCCATCCATCCATCCATCCATCTCATCTATCCATCCAAACTGACTGAGTCTGTCCATCCAAACTGACTGAGTCTATCTATCCATCCGTCTCATCTATCCATCCAAACTGACTGAGTCTATCCATCCAAACTGACTGAGTCTGTCCATCCAAACTGACTGAGTCTATCCATCCATCCGTCTCATCTGTCCATCCAAACTGACTGAGTCTATCCATCCAAACTGACTGAGTCTATCCATCCAAACTGACTGAGTCTATCCATCCATCCGTCTCATCTGTCCATCCAAACTGACTGAGTCTATCCATCCAAACTGACTGAGTCTATCCATCCAAACTAACTGAGTCTATCCATCCAAACTGACTGAGTCTATCCATCCATGCATCTTATCTGTCCATCCTAACTGACTGAGTCTATCCATCCAAACTGACTGAGTCTATCCATCCAAACTAACTGAGTCTATCCATCCAAACTGACTGAGTCTATCCATCCAAACTGACTGAGTCTATCCATCCATCTGTCTCATCTATCCATCCAAACTGACTGAGTCTATCCATACAAACTGACTGAGTCTATCCATCCATCCGTCTCATCTGTCCATCCAAACTGACTGAGTCTATCCATCCAAACTGACTGAGTCTATCCATCCAAACTGACTGAGTCTATCCATCCAAGCTGACTGAGTCTATCCATCCAAACTGACTGAGTCTATCCATCCAAACTGACTGAGTCTATCCATCCGTCTCATCTGTCCATCCAAACTGACTGAGTCTATCAATCCAAACTGACTGAGTCTATCCATCCAAACTGACTGAGTCTGTCCATCCAAACTGACTGAGTCTATCCATCCAAACTAACTGAGTCTATCCATCCAACCTGACTGAGTCAATCCATCCATCCGTCTCATCTATCCATCCAAACTGACTGAGTCTATCCATCCAAACTGACTGAGTCTATCCGTCCATCCGTCTCATCTATCCATCCAAACTGACTGAGTCTATCCATCCAAACTGACTGAGTCTGTCCATCCAAACTGACTGAGTCTATCCATCCATCCATCCGTCTCATCTATCCATCCAAACTGACTGAGTCTATCCATCCAAACTGACTGAGTCTATCCATCCAAACTGACTGAGTCTATCGATCCATCCATCCATCCATCCATCCATCCATCTCATCTATCCATCCAAACTGGCTGAGTCTATCCATCCAAACTGACTGAGTCTATCCATCCAAACTGACTGAGTCTGTCCATCCAAACTGACTGAGTCTATCCATCCAAACTGACTGAGTCTATCCATCCAAACGGACTGAGTCTGTCCATGCAAACTGACTGAGTCTGTCCATACAAACTGACTGAGTCTATCCATCCAAACTGACTGAGTCTATCCATCCAAACTGACTGAGTCTGTCCATCCAAACTGACTGAGTCTATCCATCCAAACTGACTGAGTCTATCCATCCAAACTGACTGAGTCTGTCCATCCAAACTGACTGAGTCTGTCCATCCAAACTGACTGAGTCTATCCATCCAAACTGACTGAGTCAATCCATCCATCCGTCTCAGCTATCCATCCAAACTGACTGAGTCTATCCATCCATCCGTCTCATCTGTCCATCCAAACTGACTGAGTCTATCAATCCAAACTGACTTAGTCTATCCATCCAAACTGACTGAGTCTATCCATCCATCCATCTCATCTATCCATCCAAACTGACTGAGTCTATCCATCCATCCATCTCATCTATCCATCCAAACTGACTGAGTCTATCCATCCATCCGTCTCATCTGTCCATTCAAACTGACTGAGTCTTTCCATCCAAACAGACTGAGCCTATCCATCCAAACTGACTGAGTCTATCCATCCAAACTGACTGAGACTATCCATCCATCCATCTCATCTATCCATCCAAACTGACTGAGTCTATCCATCCAAACTGACTGAGTCTATCCATCCAAACTGACTGAGTCTATCCATCCAAACTGACTGAGTCTATCCATCCATCCGTCTCATCTATCCATCCAAACTGACTGAGTATATCCATCCAAACTGACTGAGTCTGTCCTTTCAAACTGACTGAGTCTGTCCATCCAAACTGACTGAGTCTATCCATCCAAACTAACTGAGTCTATCCATCCAACCTGACTGAGTCAATCCATCCATCCGTCTCATCTATCCATCCAAACTGACTGAGTCTATCCATCCAAACTGACTGAGTCTATCCATCCATCCGTCTCATCTGTCCATCCAAACTGACTGAGTCTATCCATCCAAACTGACTGAGTCTATCCATCCAAACTGACATAGTCTATCCATCCATCCATCTCATCTATCCATCCAAACTGACTGAGTCTGTCCATCCAAATTGACTGAGTCTATCTATCCATCCGTCTCATCTATCCATCCAAACTGACTGAGTCTATCCATCCAAACTTACTGAGTCTATCCATCCAAACTGACTGAGTCTATCCATCTATCCGTCTCATCTGTCCATCCAAACTGACTGAGTCTATCCATCCAAGCTGACTGAGTCTATCCATCCAAACTGACTGAGTCTATCCATCCAAACTGACTGAGTCTATCCATCCGTCTCATCTGTCCATCCAAACTGACTGAGTCTATCCATCCAAACTGACTGAGTCTATCCATCCATCCATCTCATCTATCCATCCAAAGTGACTGAGTCTATCCATCCATCCATCTCATCTATCCATCCAAACTTACTGAGTCTATCCATCCATCCATCTCATCTATCCATCCAAACTGACTGAGTCTATCCATCCATCCGTCTCATCTGTCCATCCAAACTGACTGAGTCTATCCATCCAAACAGACTGAGTCTATCCATCCAAACTGACTGAGTCTATCCATCCAAACTGACTGAGTCTATCCATCCATCCGTCTCATCTGTCCATCCAAACTGACTGAGTCTATCCATCCATCCGTCTCATCTGTCCATCCAAACTGACTGAGTCTATCCATCCAAACTGACTGAGTCTATCCATCCAAACTGACTGAGTCTGTCCATCCAAACTGAGTGAGTCTATCCATCCATGCGTCTCATCTGTCCATCCTAACTGACTGAGTCTATCCATCCAAACTGACTGAGTCTATCCATTCAAACTGACTGAGTCTATCCATCCAAACTGACTGAGTCTATCCATCCATCCGTCTCATCTATCCATCCAAACTGACTGAGTCTATCCATCCAAACTGACTGAGTCTGTCCATCCAAACTGACTGAGTCTATCCATCCATCCGTCTCATCTGTCCATCCAAACTGACTGAGTCTATCCATCCAAACTGACTAAGTCTATCCATCCAAACTGACTGAGTCTATCCATCCATCCATCCGTCTCATCTATCCATCCAAACTGACTGAGTCTATCCATCCAAACTGACTAAGTCTATCCATCCAAACTTACTGAGTCTATCCATTAATCCGTCTCATCTATCCATCCAAACTGACTGAGTCTATCCATCCAAACTGACTGAGTCTATCGATCCATCCATCCATCCATCCATCCATCCATCCATCTCATCTATCCATACAAACTGACTGAGTCTATCCATCCAAACTGACTGAGTCTATCCATCCAAACTGACTGAGTCTGTCCATCCAAACTGACTGAGTCTATCCATCCAAACTGACTGAGTCTATCCATCCAAACTGACTGAGTCTGTCCATCCAAACTGACTGAGTCTGTCCATCCAAACTGACTGAGTCTATCCATCCAAACTGACTGAGTCAATCCATCCATCCGTCTCAGCTATCCATCCAAACTGACTGAGTCTATCCATCCATCCGTCTCATCTGTCCATCCAAACTGACTGAGTCTATCAATCCAAACTGACTTAGTCTATCCATCCAAACTGACTGAATCTATCCATCCATCCATCTCATCTATCCATCCAAACTGACTGAGTCTATCCATCCATCCATCTCATCTATCCATCCAAACTGACTGAGTCTATCCATCCATCCGTCTCATCTGTCCATCCAAACTGACTGAGTCTTTCCATCCAAACAGACTGAGCCTATCCATCCAAACTGACTGAGTCTATCCATCCAAACTGACTGAGACTATCCATCCATCCATCTCATCTATCCATCCAAACTGACTGAGTCTATCCATCCAAACTGACTGAGTCTATCCATCCAAACTGACTGAGTCTATCCATCCAAACTGACTGAGTCTATCCATCCATCCGTCTCATCTATCCATCCAAACTGACTGAGTATATCCATCCAAACTGACTGAGTCTGTCCTTCCAAACTGACTGAGTCTGTCCATCCAAACTGACTGAGTCTATCCATCCAAACTAACTGAGTCTATCCATCCAACCTGACTGAGTCAATCCATCCATCCGTCTCATCTATCCATCCAAACTGACTGAGTCTATCCATCCAAACTGACTGAGTCTATCCATCCATCCGTCTCATCTATCCATCCAAACTGACTGAGTCTATCCATCCAAACTGACTGAGTCTGTCCATCCAAACTGACTGAGTCTATCCATCCATCCGTCTCATCTGTCCATCCAAACTGACTGAGTCTATCCATCCAAACTGACTGAGTCTATCCATCCAAACTGACTGAGTCTAACGATCCATCCATCCATCCATCCATCCATCCATCCATCCATCTCATCTATCCATCCAAACTGGCTGAGTCTATCCATCCAAACTGACTGAGTCTATCCATCCAAACTGACTGAGTCTATCCATCCAAACTGACTGAGTCTGTCCATCCAAACTGACTGAGTCTATCCATCCAAACTGACTGAGTCTATCCATCCAAACGGACTGAGTCTGTCCATGCAAACTGACTGAGTCTGTCCATACAAACTGACTGAGTCTATCCATCCAAACTGACTGAGTCTATCCATCCAAACTGACTGAGTCTGTCCATCCAAACTGACTGAGTCTATCCATCCAAACTGACTGAGTCTATCCATCCAAACTGACTGAGTCTGTCCATCCAAACTGACTGAGTCTGTCCATCCAAACTGACTGAGTCTATCCATCCAAACTGACTGAGTCAATCCATCCATCCGTCTCAGCTATCCATCCAAACTGACTGAGTCTATCCATCCATCCGTCTCATCTGTCCATCCAAACTGACTGAGTCTATCAATCCAAACTGACTTAGTCTATCCATCCAAACTGACTGAGTCTATCCATCCATCCATCTCATCTATCCATCCAAACTGACTGAGTCTATCCATCCATCCATCTCATCTATCCATCCAAACTGACTGAGTCTATCCATCCATCCGTCTCATCTGTCCATTCAAACTGACTGAGTCTTTCCATCCAAACAGACTGAGCCTATCCATCCAAACTGACTGAGTCTATCCATCCAAACTTACTGAGACTATCCATCCATCCATCTCATCTATCCATCCAAACTGACTGAGTCTATCCATCCAAACTGACTGAGTCTATCCATCCAAACTGACTGAGTCTATCCATCCAAACTGACTGAGTCTATCCATCCATTCGTCTCATCTATCCATCCAAACTGACTGAGTATATCCATCCAAACTGACTGAGTCTGTCCTTTCAAACTGACTGAGTCTGTCCATCCAAACTGACTGAGTCTATCCATCCAAACTAACTGAGTCTATCCATCCAACCTGACTGAGTCAATCCATCCATCCGTCTCATCTATCCATCCAAACTGACTGAGTCTATCCATCCAAACTGACTGAGTCTATCCATCCATCCGTCTCATCTGTCCATCCAAACTGACTGAGTCTATCCATCCAAACTGACTGAGTCTATCCATCCAAACTGACATAGTCTATCCATCCATCCATCTCATCTATCCATCCAAACTGACTGAGTCTATCCATCCAAACTGACTGAGTCTATCCATCCAAACTGACTGAGTATATCCATCCAAACTGACTGAGTCTATCCATCCATCCGTCTCATCTATCCATCCAAACTGACTGAGTCTGTCCATCCAAATTGACTGAGTCTATCTATCCATCCGTCTCATCTATCCATCCAAACTGACTGAGTCTATCCATCCAAACTTACTGAGTCTATCCATCCAAACTGACTGAGTCTATCCATCTATCCGTCTCATCTGTCCATCCAAACTGACTGAGTCTATCCATCCAAGCTGACTGAGTCTATCCATCCAAACTGACTGAGTCTATCCATCCAAACTGACTGAGTCTATCCATCCATCCATCTCATCTATCCATCCAAAGTGACTGAGTCTATCCATCCATCCATCTCATCTATCCATCCAAACTGACTGAGTCTATCCATCCATCCATCTCATCTATCCATCCAAAGTGACTGAGTCTATCCATCCATCCATCTCATCTATCCATCCAAACTGACTGAGTCTATCCATCCATCCATCTCATCTATCCATCCAAACTGACTGAGTCTATCCATCCATCCGTCTCATCTGTCCATCCAAACTGACTGAGTCTATCCATCCAAACAGACTGAGTCTATCCATCCAAACTGACTGAGTCTATCCATCCAAACTGACTGAGTCTATCCATCCATCCGTCTCATCTGTCCATCCAAACTGACTGAGTCTATCCATCCATCCGTCTCATCTGTCCATCCAAACTGACTGAGTCTATCCATCCAAACTGACTGAGTCTGTCCATCCAAACTGACTGAGTCTGTCCATCCAAACTGAGTGAGTCTATCCATCCATGCGTCTCATCTGTCCATCCTAACTGACTGAGTCTATCCATCCAAACTGACTGAGTCTATCCATTCAAACTGACTGAGTCTATCCATCCAAACTGACTGAGTCTATCCATCCATCCGTCTCATCTATCCATCCAAACTGACTGAGTCTATCCATCCAAACTGACTGAGTCTGTCCATCCAAACTGACTGAGTCTATCCATCCATCCGTCTCATCTGTCCATCCAAACTGACTGAGTCTATCCATCCAAACTGACTAAGTCTATCCATCCAAACTGACTGAGTCTATCCATCCATCCATCCGTCTCATCTATCCATCCAAACTGACTGAGTCTATCCATCCATCCATCCATCCATCTCATCTATCCATCCAAACTGACTGAGTCTGTCCATCCAAACTGACTGAGTCTATCTATCCATCCGTCTCATCTATCCATCCAAACTGACTGAGTCTATCCATCCAAACTGACTGAGTCTGTCCATCCAAACTGACTGAGTCTATCCATCCATCCGTCTCATCTGTCCATCCAAACTGACTGAGTCTATCCATCCAAGCTGACTGAGTCTATCCATCCAAACTGACTGAGTCTATCCATCCAAACTGACTGAGTCTATCCATCCATCTGTCTCATCTATCCATCCAAACTGACTGAGTCTATCCATTAATCCGTCTCATCTATCCATCCAAACTGACATAGTCTATCCATCCATCCATCTCATCTATCCATCCAAACTGACTGAGTCTATCCATCCAAACTGACTGAGTCTATCCATCCAAACTAACTGAGTCTATCCATCCAACCTGACTGAGTCAATCCATCCATCCGTCTCATCTATCCATCCAAACTGACTGAGTCTATCCATCCAAACTGACTGAGTCTATCCATCCATCCGTCTCATCTGTCCATCCAAACTGACTGAGTCTATCCATCCAAACTGACTGAGTCTATCCATCCAAACTAACTGAGTCTATCCATCCAAACTGACTGAGTCTATCCATCCATGCGTCTTATCTGTCCATCCTAACTGACTGAGTCTATCCATCCAAACTGACTGAGTCTATCCATCCAAACTAACTGAGTCTATCCATCCAAACTGACTGAGTCTATCCATCCAAACTGACTGAGTCTATCCATCCATCTGTCTCATTTATCCATCCAAACTGACTGAGTCTATCCATACAAACTGACTGAGTCTATCCATCCATCCGTCTCATCTGTCCATCCAAACTGACTGAGTCTATCCATCCAAACTGACTGAGTCTATCCATCCATGCGTCTTATCTGTCCATCCTAACTGACTGAGTCTATCCATCCAAACTGACTGAGTCTATCCATCCAAACTAACTGAGTCTATCCATCCAAACTGACTGAGTCTATCCATCCAAACTGACTGAGTCTATCCATCCATCTGTCTCATCTATCCATCCAAACTGACTGAGTCTATCCATCCATCCGTCTCATCTGTCCATCCAAACTGACTGAGTCTATCCATCCAAACTGACTGAGTCTATCCATCCAAACTGACTGAGTCTGTCCATCCAAACTGAGTGAGTCTATCCATCCATGCGTCTCATCTGTCCATCCTAACTGACTGAGTCTATCCATCCAAACTGACTGAGTCTATCCATTCAAACTGACTGAGTCTATCCATCCAAACTGACTGAGTCTATCCATCCATCCGTCTCATCTATCCATCCAAACTGACTGAGTCTATCCATCCAAACTGACTGAGTCTGTCCATCCAAACTGACTGAGTCTATCCATCCATCCGTCTCATCTGTCCATCCAAACTGACTGAGTCTATCCATCCAAACTGACTAAGTCTATCCATCCAAACTGACTGAGTCTATCCATCCATCCATCCGTCTCATCTATCCATCCAAACTGACTGAGTCTATCCATCCATCCATCCATCCATCTCATCTATCCATCCAAACTGACTGAGTCTGTCCATCCAAACTGACTGAGTCTATCCATCCATCCGTCTCATCTATCCATCCAAACTGACTGAGTCTATCCATCCAAACTGACTGAGTCTGTCCATCCAAACTGACTGAGTCTATCCATCCATCCGTCTCATCTGTCCATCCAAACTGACTGAGTCTATCCATCCAAGCTGACTGAGTCTATCCATCCAAACTGACTGAGTCTATCCATCCAAACTGACTGAGTCTATCCATCCATCTGTCTCATCTATCCATCCAAACTGACTGAGTCTATCCATTAATCCGTCTCATCTATCCATCCAAACTGACATAGTCTATCCATCCATCCATCTCATCTATCCATCCAAACTGACTGAGTCTATCCATCCAAACTGACTGAGTCTATCCATCCAAACTAACTGAGTCTATCCATCCAACCTGACTGAGTCAATCCATCCATCCGTCTCATCTATCCATCCAAACTGACTGAGTCTATCCATCCAAACTGACTGAGTCTATCCATCCATCCGTCTCATCTGTCCATCCAAACTGACTGAGTCTATCCATCCAAACTGACTGAGTCTATCCATCCAAACTAACTGAGTCTATCCATCCAAACTGACTGAGTCTATCCATCCATGCATCTTATCTGTCCATCCTAACTGACTGAGTCTATCCATCCAAACTGACTGAGTCTATCCATCCAAACTAACTGAGTCTATCCATCCAAACTGACTGAGTCTATCCATCCAAACTGACTGAGTCTATCCATCCATCTGTCTCATCTATCCATCCAAACTGACTGAGTCTATCCATACAAACTGACTGAGTCTATCCATCCATCCGTCTCATCTGTCCATCCAAACTGACTGAGTCTATCCATCCAAACTGACTGAGTCTATCCATCCAAACTGACTGAGTCTATCCATCCAAGCTGACTGAGTCTATCCATCCAAACTGACTGAGTCTATCCATCCAAACTGACTGAGTCTATCCATCCGTCTCATCTGTCCATCCAAACTGACTGAGTCTATCAATCCAAACTGACTGAGTCTATCCATCCAAACTGACTGAGTCTGTCCATCCAAACTGACTGAGTCTATCCATCCAAACTAACTGAGTCTATCCATCCAACCTGACTGAGTCAATCCATCCATCCGTCTCATCTATCCATCCAAACTGACTGAGTCTATCCATCCAAACTGACTGAGTCTATCCGTCCATCCGTCTCATCTATCCATCCAAACTGACTGAGTCTATCCATCCAAACTGACTGAGTCTGTCCATCCAAACTGACTGAGTCTATCCATCCATCCATCCGTCTCATCTATCCATCCAAACTGACTGAGTCTATCCATCCAAACTGACTGAGTCTATCCATCCAAACTGACTGAGTCTATCGATCCATCCATCCATCCATCCATCCATCCATCTCATCTATCCATCCAAACTGGCTGAGTCTATCCATCCAAACTGACTGAGTCTATCCATCCAAACTGACTGAGTCTGTCCATCCAAACTGACTGAGTCTATCCATCCAAACTGACTGAGTCTATCCATCCAAACGGACTGAGTCTGTCCATGCAAACTGACTGAGTCTGTCCATACAAACTGACTGAGTCTATCCATCCAAACTGACTGAGTCTATCCATCCAAACTGACTGAGTCTGTCCATCCAAACTGACTGAGTCTATCCATCCAAACTGACTGAGTCTATCCATCCAAACTGACTGAGTCTGTCCATCCAAACTGACTGAGTCTGTCCATCCAAACTGACTGAGTCTATCCATCCAAACTGACTGAGTCAATCCATCCATCCGTCTCAGCTATCCATCCAAACTGACTGAGTCTATCCATCCATCCGTCTCATCTGTCCATCCAAACTGACTGAGTCTATCAATCCAAACTGACTTAGTCTATCCATCCAAACTGACTGAGTCTATCCATCCATCCATCTCATCTATCCATCCAAACTGACTGAGTCTATCCATCCATCCATCTCATCTATCCATCCAAACTGACTGAGTCTATCCATCCATCCGTCTCATCTGTCCATTCAAACTGACTGAGTCTTTCCATCCAAACAGACTGAGCCTATCCATCCAAACTGACTGAGTCTATCCATCCAAACTGACTGAGACTATCCATCCATCCATCTCATCTATCCATCCAAACTGACTGAGTCTATCCATCCAAACTGACTGAGTCTATCCATCCAAACTGACTGAGTCTATCCATCCAAACTGACTGAGTCTATCCATCCATCCGTCTCATCTATCCATCCAAACTGACTGAGTATATCCATCCAAACTGACTGAGTCTGTCCTTTCAAACTGACTGAGTCTGTCCATCCAAACTGACTGAGTCTATCCATCCAAACTAACTGAGTCTATCCATCCAACCTGACTGAGTCAATCCATCCATCCGTCTCATCTATCCATCCAAACTGACTGAGTCTATCCATCCAAACTGACTGAGTCTATCCATCCATCCGTCTCATCTGTCCATCCAAACTGACTGAGTCTATCCATCCAAACTGACTGAGTCTATCCATCCAAACTGACATAGTCTATCCATCCATCCATCTCATCTATCCATCCAAACTGACTGAGTCTGTCCATCCAAATTGACTGAGTCTATCTATCCATCCGTCTCATCTATCCATCCAAACTGACTGAGTCTATCCATCCAAACTTACTGAGTCTATCCATCCAAACTGACTGAGTCTATCCATCTATCCGTCTCATCTGTCCATCCAAACTGACTGAGTCTATCCATCCAAGCTGACTGAGTCTATCCATCCAAACTGACTGAGTCTATCCATCCAAACTGACTGAGTCTATCCATCCGTCTCATCTGTCCATCCAAACTGACTGAGTCTATCCATCCAAACTGACTGAGTCTATCCATCCATCCATCTCATCTATCCATCCAAAGTGACTGAGTCTATCCATCCATCCATCTCATCTATCCATCCAAACTTACTGAGTCTATCCATCCATCCATCTCATCTATCCATCCAAACTGACTGAGTCTATCCATCCATCCGTCTCATCTGTCCATCCAAACTGACTGAGTCTATCCATCCAAACAGACTGAGTCTATCCATCCAAACTGACTGAGTCTATCCATCCAAACTGACTGAGTCTATCCATCCATCCGTCTCATCTGTCCATCCAAACTGACTGAGTCTATCCATCCATCCGTCTCATCTGTCCATCCAAACTGACTGAGTCTATCCATCCAAACTGACTGAGTCTATCCATCCAAACTGACTGAGTCTGTCCATCCAAACTGAGTGAGTCTATCCATCCATGCGTCTCATCTGTCCATCCTAACTGACTGAGTCTATCCATCCAAACTGACTGAGTCTATCCATTCAAACTGACTGAGTCTATCCATCCAAACTGACTGAGTCTATCCATCCATCCGTCTCATCTATCCATCCAAACTGACTGAGTCTATCCATCCAAACTGACTGAGTCTGTCCATCCAAACTGACTGAGTCTATCCATCCATCCGTCTCATCTGTCCATCCAAACTGACTGAGTCTATCCATCCAAACTGACTAAGTCTATCCATCCAAACTGACTGAGTCTATCCATCCATCCATCCGTCTCATCTATCCATCCAAACTGACTGAGTCTATCCATCCATCCATCCATCCATCTCATCTATCCATCCAAACTGACTGAGTCTGTCCATCCAAACTGACTGAGTCTATCTATCCATCCGTCTCATCTATCCATCCAAACTGACTGAGTCTATCCATCCAAACTGACTGAGTCTGTCCATCCAAACTGACTGAGTCTATCCATCCATCCGTCTCATCTGTCCATCCAAACTGACTGAGTCTATCCATCCAAGCTGACTGAGTCTATCCATCCAAACTGACTGAGTCTATCCATCCAAACTGACTGAGTCTATCCATCCATCTGTCTCATCTATCCATCCAAACTGACTGAGTCTATCCATTAATCCGTCTCATCTATCCATCCAAACTGACATAGTCTATCCATCCATCCATCTCATCTATCCATCCAAACTGACTGAGTCTATCCATCCAAACTGACTGAGTCTATCCATCCAAACTGACTGAGTCTATCCATCCATCCATCTCATCTATCCATCCAAAGTGACTGAGTCTATCCATCCATCCATCTCATCTATCCATCCAAACTTACTGAGTCTATCCATCCATCCATCTCATCTATCCATCCAAACTGACTGAGTCTATCCATCCATCCGTCTCATCTGTCCATCCAAACTGACTGAGTCTATCCATCCAAACAGACTGAGTCTATCCATCCAAACTGACTGAGTCTATCCATCCAAACTGACTGAGTCTATCCATCCATCCGTCTCATCTGTCCATCCAAACTGACTGAGTCTATCCATCCATCCGTCTCATCTGTCCATCCAAACTGACTGAGTCTATCCATCCAAACTGACTGAGTCTATCCATCCAAACTGACTGAGTCTGTCCATCCAAACTGAGTGAGTCTATCCATCCATGCGTCTCATCTGTCCATCCTAACTGACTGAGTCTATCCATCCAAACTGACTGAGTCTATCCATTCAAACTGACTGAGTCTATCCATCCAAACTGACTGAGTCTATCCATCCATCCGTCTCATCTATCCATCCAAACTGACTGAGTCTATCCATCCAAACTGACTGAGTCTGTCCATCCAAACTGACTGAGTCTATCCATCCATCCGTCTCATCTGTCCATCCAAACTGACTGAGTCTATCCATCCAAACTGACTAAGTCTATCCATCCAAACTGACTGAGTCTATCCATCCATCCATCCGTCTCATCTATCCATCCAAACTGACTGAGTCTATCCATCCATCCATCCATCCATCTCATCTATCCATCCAAACTGACTGAGTCTGTCCATCCAAACTGACTGAGTCTATCTATCCATCCGTCTCATCTATCCATCCAAACTGACTGAGTCTATCCATCCAAACTGACTGAGTCTGTCCATCCAAACTGACTGAGTCTATCCATCCATCCGTCTCATCTGTCCATCCAAACTGACTGAGTCTATCCATCCAAGCTGACTGAGTCTATCCATCCAAACTGACTGAGTCTATCCATCCAAACTGACTGAGTCTATCCATCCATCTGTCTCATCTATCCATCCAAACTGACTGAGTCTATCCATTAATCCGTCTCATCTATCCATCCAAACTGACATAGTCTATCCATCCATCCATCTCATCTATCCATCCAAACTGACTGAGTCTATCCATCCAAACTGACTGAGTCTATCCATCCATCCGTCTCATCTATCCATCCAAACTGACTGAGTCTATCCATCCAAACTGACTGAGTCTATCGATCCATCCATCCATCCATCCATCCATCCATCCATCCATCCATCTCATCTATCCATCCATACTGGCTGAGTCTATCCATCCAAACTGACTGAGTCTATCCATCCAAACTGACTGAGTCTGTCCATCCAAACTGACTGAGTCTATCCATCCAAACTGACTGAGTCTATCCATCCAAACGGACTGAGTCTGTCCATGCAAACTGACTGAGTCTGTCCATACAAACTGACTGAGTCTATCCATCCAAACTGACTGAGTCTATCCATCCAAACTGACTGAGTCTGTCCATCCAAACTGACTGAGTCTATCCATCCAAACTGACTGAGTCTATCCATCCAAACTGACTGAGTCTGTCCATCCAAACTGACTGAGTCTGTCCATCCAAACTGACTGAGTCTATCCATCCAAACTGACTGAGTCAATCCATCCATCCGTCTCAGCTATCCATCCAAACTGACTGAGTCTATCCATCCATCCGTCTCATCTATCCATCCAAACTGACTGAGTCAATCCATCCATCCGTCTCAGCTATCCATCCAAACTGACTGAGTCTATCCATCCATCCGTCTCATCTGTCCATCCAAACTGACTGAGTCTATCAATCCAAACTGACTTAGTCTATCCATCCAAACTGACTGAGTCTATCCATCCATCCATCTCATCTATCCATCCAAACTGACTGAGTCTATCCATCCATCCATCTCATCTATCCATCCAAACTGACTGAGTCTATCCATCCATCCGTCTCATCTGTCCATTCAAACTGACTGAGTCTTTCCATCCAAACAGACTGAGCCTATCCATCCAAACTGACTGAGTCTATCCATCCAAACTGACTGAGACTATCCATCCATCCATCTCATCTATCCATCCAAACTGACTGAGTCTATCCATCCAAACTGACTGAGTCTATCCATCCAAACTGACTGAGTCTATCCATCCAAACTGACTGAGTCTATCCATCCATCCGTCTCATCTATCCATCCAAACTGACTGAGTATATCCATCCAAACTGACTGAGTCTGTCCTTTCAAACTGACTGAGTCTGTCCATCCAAACTGACTGAGTCTATCCATCCAAACTAACTGAGTCTATCCATCCAACCTGACTGAGTCAATCCATCCATCCGTCTCAGCTATCCATCCAAACTGACTGAGTCTATCCATCCATCCGTCTCATCTGTCCATCCAAACTGACTGAGTCTATCAATCCAAACTGACTTAGTCTATCCATCCAAACTGACTGAGTCTATCCATCCATCCATCTCATCTATCCATCCAAACTGACTGAGTCTATCCATCCATCCATCTCATCTATCCATCCAAACTGACTGAGTCTATCCATCCATCCGTCTCATCTGTCCATTCAAACTGACTGAGTCTTTCCATCCAAACAGACTGAGCCTATCCATCCAAACTGACTGAGTCTATCCATCCAAACTGACTGAGACTATCCATCCATCCATCTCATCTATCCATCCAAACTGACTGAGTCTATCCATCCAAACTGACTGAGTCTATCCATCCAAACTGACTGAGTCTATCCATCCAAACTGACTGAGTCTATCCATCCATCCGTCTCATCTATCCATCCAAACTGACTGAGTATATCCATCCAAACTGACTGAGTCTGTCCTTTCAAACTGACTGAGTCTGTCCATCCAAACTGACTGAGTCTATCCATCCAAACTAACTGAGTCTATCCATCCAACCTGACTGAGTCAATCCATCCATCCGTCTCATCTATCCATCCAAACTGACTGAGTCTATCCATCCAAACTGACTGAGTCTATCCATCCATCCGTCTCATCTGTCCATCCAAACTGACTGAGTCTATCCATCCAAACTGACTGAGTCTATCCATCCAAACTGACATAGTCTATCCATCCATCCATCTCATCTATCCATCCAAACTGACTGAGTCTGTCCATCCAAATTGACTGAGTCTATCTATCCATCCGTCTCATCTATCCATCCAAACTGACTGAGTCTATCCATCCAAACTTACTGAGTCTATCCATCCAAACTGACTGAGTCTATCCATCTATCCGTCTCATCTGTCCATCCAAACTGACTGAGTCTATCCATCCAAGCTGACTGAGTCTATCCATCCAAACTGACTGAGTCTATCCATCCAAACTGACTGAGTCTATCCATCCGTCTCATCTGTCCATCCAAACTGACTGAGTCTATCCATCCAAACTGACTGAGTCTATCCATCCATCCATCTCATCTATCCATCCAAAGTGACTGAGTCTATCCATCCATCCATCTCATCTATCCATCCAAACTTACTGAGTCTATCCATCCATCCATCTCATCTATCCATCCAAACTGACTGAGTCTATCCATCCATCCGTCTCATCTGTCCATCCAAACTGACTGAGTCTATCCATCCAAACAGACTGAGTCTATCCATCCAAACTGACTGAGTCTATCCATCCAAACTGACTGAGTCTATCCATCCATCCGTCTCATCTGTCCATCCAAACTGACTGAGTCTATCCATCCATCCGTCTCATCTGTCCATCCAAACTGACTGAGTCTATCCATCCAAACTGACTGAGTCTATCCATCCAAACTGACTGAGTCTGTCCATCCAAACTGAGTGAGTCTATCCATCCATGCGTCTCATCTGTCCATCCTAACTGACTGAGTCTATCCATCCAAACTGACTGAGTCTATCCATTCAAACTGACTGAGTCTATCCATCCAAACTGACTGAGTCTATCCATCCATCCGTCTCATCTATCCATCCAAACTGACTGAGTCTATCCATCCAAACTGACTGAGTCTGTCCATCCAAACTGACTGAGTCTATCCATCCATCCGTCTCATCTGTCCATCCAAACTGACTGAGTCTATCCATCCAAACTGACTAAGTCTATCCATCCAAACTGACTGAGTCTATCCATCCATCCATCCGTCTCATCTATCCATCCAAACTGACTGAGTCTATCCATCCATCCATCCATCCATCCATCTCATCTATCCATCCAAACTGACTGAGTCTGTCCATCCAAACTGACTGAGTCTATCTATCCATCCGTCTCATCTATCCATCCAAACTGACTGAGTCTATCCATCCAAACTGACTGAGTCTGTCCATCCAAACTGACTGAGTCTATCCATCCATCCGTCTCATCTGTCCATCCAAACTGACTGAGTCTATCCATCCAAGCTGACTGAGTCTATCCATCCAAACTGACTGAGTCTATCCATCCAAACTGACTGAGTCTATCCATCCATCTGTCTCATCTATCCATCCAAACTGACTGAGTCTATCCATTAATCCGTCTCATCTATCCATCCAAACTGACATAGTCTATCCATCCATCCATCTCATCTATCCATCCAAACTGACTGAGTCTATCCATCCAAACTGACTGAGTCTATCCATCCATCCGTCTCATCTATCCATCCAAACTGACTGAGTCTATCCATCCAAACTGACTGAGTCTATCGATCCATCCATCCATCCATCCATCCATCCATCCATCCATCCATCCATCCATCTCATCTATCCATCCATACTGGCTGAGTCTATCCATCCAAACTGACTGAGTCTATCCATCCAAACTGACTGAGTCTGTCCATCCAAACTGACTGAGTCTATCCATCCAAACTGACTGAGTCTATCCATCCAAACGGACTGAGTCTGTCCATGCAAACTGACTGAGTCTGTCCATACAAACTGACTGAGTCTATCCATCCAAACTGACTGAGTCTATCCATCCAAACTGACTGAGTCTGTCCATCCAAACTGACTGAGTCTATCCATCCAAACTGACTGAGTCTATCCATCCAAACTGACTGAGTCTGTCCATCCAAACTGACTGAGTCTATCCATCCAAACTGACATAGTCTATCCATCCATCCATCTCATCTATCCATCCAAACTGACTGAGTCTGTCCATCCAAATTGACTGAGTCTATCTATCCATCCGTCTCATCTATCCATCCAAACTGACTGAGTCTATCCATCCAAACTTACTGAGTCTATCCATCCAAACTGACTGAGTCTATCCATCTATCCGTCTCATCTGTCCATCCAAACTGACTGAGTCTATCCATCCAAGCTGACTGAGTCTATCCATCCAAACTGACTGAGTCTATCCATCCAAACTGACTGAGTCTATCCATCCGTCTCATCTGTCCATCCAAACTGACTGAGTCTATCCATCCAAACTGACTGAGTCTATCCATCCATCCATCTCATCTATCCATCCAAAGTGACTGAGTCTATCCATCCATCCATCTCATCTATCCATCCAAACTTACTGAGTCTATCCATCCATCCATCTCATCTATCCATCCAAACTGACTGAGTCTATCCATCCATCCGTCTCATCTGTCCATCCAAACTGACTGAGTCTATCCATCCAAACAGACTGAGTCTATCCATCCAAACTGACTGAGTCTATCCATCCAAACTGACTGAGTCTATCCATCCATCCGTCTCATCTGTCCATCCAAACTGACTGAGTCTATCCATCCATCCGTCTCATCTGTCCATCCAAACTGACTGAGTCTATCCATCCAAACTGACTGAGTCTATCCATCCAAACTGACTGAGTCTGTCCATCCAAACTGAGTGAGTCTATCCATCCATGCGTCTCATCTGTCCATCCTAACTGACTGAGTCTATCCATCCAAACTGACTGAGTCTATCCATTCAAACTGACTGAGTCTATCCATCCAAACTGACTGAGTCTATCCATCCATCCGTCTCATCTATCCATCCAAACTGACTGAGTCTATCCATCCAAACTGACTGAGTCTGTCCATCCAAACTGACTGAGTCTATCCATCCATCCGTCTCATCTGTCCATCCAAACTGACTGAGTCTATCCATCCAAACTGACTAAGTCTATCCATCCAAACTGACATAGTCTATCCATCCATCCATCTCATCTATCCATCCAAACTGACTGAGTCTGTCCATCCAAATTGACTGAGTCTATCTATCCATCCGTCTCATCTATCCATCCAAACTGACTGAGTCTATCCATCCAAACTTACTGAGTCTATCCATCCAAACTGACTGAGTCTATCCATCTATCCGTCTCATCTGTCCATCCAAACTGACTGAGTCTATCCATCCAAGCTGACTGAGTCTATCCATCCAAACTGACTGAGTCTATCCATCCAAACTGACTGAGTCTATCCATCCGTCTCATCTGTCCATCCAAACTGACTGAGTCTATCCATCCAAACTGACTGAGTCTATCCATCCATCCATCTCATCTATCCATCCAAAGTGACTGAGTCTATCCATCCATCCATCTCATCTATCCATCCAAACTTACTGAGTCTATCCATCCATCCATCTCATCTATCCATCCAAACTTACTGAGTCTATCCATCCATCCATCCGTCTCATCTATCCATCCAAACTGACTGAGTCTATCCATCCATCCATCCATCCATCTCATCTATCCATCCAAACTGACTGAGTCTGTCCATCCAAACTGACTGAGTCTATCTATCCATCCGTCTCATCTATCCATCCAAACTGACTGAGTCTATCCATCCAAACTGACTGAGTCTGTCCATCCAAACTGACTGAGTCTATCCATCCATCCGTCTCATCTGTCCATCCAAACTGACTGAGTCTATCCATCCAAGCTGACTGAGTCTATCCATCCAAACTGACTGAGTCTATCCATCCAAACTGACTGAGTCTATCCATCCATCTGTCTCATCTATCCATCCAAACTGACTGAGTCTATCCATTAATCCGTCTCATCTATCCATCCAAACTGACATAGTCTATCCATCCATCCATCTCATCTATCCATCCAAACTGACTGAGTCTATCCATCCAAACTGACTGAGTCTATCCATCCATCCGTCTCATCTATCCATCCAAACTGACTGAGTCTATCCATCCAAACTGACTGAGTCTATCGATCCATCCATCCATCCATCCATCCATCCATCCATCCATCCATCCATCCATCCATCCATCCATCCATCTCATCTATCCATCCATACTGGCTGAGTCTATCCATCCAAACTGACTGAGTCTATCCATCCAAACTGACTGAGTCTGTCCATCCAAACTGACTGAGTCTATCCATCCAAACTGACTGAGTCTATCCATCCAAACGGACTGAGTCTGTCCATGCAAACTGACTGAGTCTGTCCATACAAACTGACTGAGTCTATCCATCCAAACTGACTGAGTCTATCCATCCAAACTGACTGAGTCTGTCCATCCAAACTGACTGAGTCTATCCATCCAAACTGACTGAGTCTATCCATCCAAACTGACTGAGTCTGTCCATCCAAACTGACTGAGTCTGTCCATCCAAACTGACTGAGTCTATCCATCCAAACTGACTGAGTCAATCCATCCATCCGTCTCAGCTATCCATCCAAACTGACTGAGTCTATCCATCCATCCGTCTCATCTATCCATCCAAACTGACTGAGTCAATCCATCCATCCGTCTCAGCTATCCATCCAAACTGACTGAGTCTATCCATCCATCCGTCTCATCTGTCCATCCAAACTGACTGAGTCTATCCATCCAAACTGACTGAGTCTATCCATCCAAACTGACTGAGTCTATCCATCCATCCTTCTCATCTATCCATCCAAACTGACTGAGTCTATCCATCCATCCATCTCATCTATCCATCCAAACTGACTGAGTCTATCCATCCATCCGTCTCATCTGTCCATTCAAACTGACTGAGTCTTTCCATCCAAACAGACTGAGCCTATCCATCCAAACTGACTGAGTCTATCCATCCAAACTGACTGAGACTATCCATCTATCCATCTCATCTATCCATCCAAACTGACTGAGTCTATCCATCCAAACTGACTGAGTCTATCCATCCAAACTGACTGAGTCTATCCATTCAAACTGACTGAGTCTATCCATCCATCCGTCTCATCTATCCATCCAAACTGACTGAGTATATCCATCCAAACTGACTGAGTCTGTCCTTTCAAACTGACTGAGTCTGTCCATCCAAACTGACTGAGTCTATCCATCCAAACTAACTGAGTCTATCCATCCAACCTGACTGAGTCAATCCATCCATCCGTCTCATCTATCCATCCAAACTGACTGAGTCTATCCATCCAAACTGACTGAGTCTATCCATCCATCCGTCTCATCTGTCCATCCAAACTGACTGAGTCTATCCATCCAAACTGACTGAGTCTATCCATCCAAACTGACATAGTCTATCCATCCATCCATCTCATCTATCCATCCAAACTGACTGAGTCTGTCCATCCAAATTGACTGAGTCTATCTATCCATCCGTCTCATCTATCCATCCAAACTGACTGAGTCTATCCATCCAAACTTACTGAGTCTATCCATCCAAACTGACTGAGTCTATCCATCTATCCGTCTCATCTGTCCATCCAAACTGACTGAGTCTATCCATCCAAGCTGACTGAGTCTATCCATCCAAACTGACTGAGTCTATCCATCCAAACTGACTGAGTCTATCCATCCGTCTCATCTGTCCATCCAAACTGACTGAGTCTATCCATCCAAACTGACTGAGTCTATCCATCCATCCATCTCATCTATCCATCCAAAGTGACTGAGTCTATCCATCCATCCATCTCATCTATCCATCCAAACTTACTGAGTCTATCCATCCATCCATCTCATCTATCCATCCAAACTGACTGAGTCTATCCATCCTTCCGTCTCATCTGTCCATCCAAACTGACTGAGTCTATCCATCCAAACAGACTGAGTCTATCCATCCAAACTGACTGAGTCTATCCATCCAAACTGACTGAGTCTATCCATCCATCCGTCTCATCTGTCCATCCAAACTGACTGAGTCTATCCATCCATCCGTCTCATCTGTCCATCCAAACTGACTGAGTCTATCCATCCAAACTGACTGAGTCTATCCATCCAAACTGACTGAGTCTGTCCATCCAAACTGAGTGAGTCTATCCATCCATGCGTCTCATCTGTCCATCCTAACTGACTGAGTCTATCCATCCAAACTGACTGAGTCTATCCATTCAAACTGACTGAGTCTATCCATCCAAACTGACTGAGTCTATCCATCCATCCGTCTCATCTATCCATCCAAACTGACTGAGTCTATCCATCCAAACTGACTGAGTCTGTCCATCCAAACTGACTGAGTCTATCCATCCATCCGTCTCATCTGTCCATCCAAACTGACTGAGTCTATCCATCCAAACTGACTAAGTCTATCCATCCAAACTGACTGAGTCTATCCATCCATCCATCCGTCTCATCTATCCATCCAAACTGACTGAGTCTATCCATCCATCCATCCATCCATCTCATCTATCCATCCAAACTGACTGAGTCTGTCCATCCAAACTGACTGAGTCTATCTATCCATCCGTCTCATCTATCCATCCAAACTGACTGAGTCTATCCATCCAAACTGACTGAGTCTGTCCATCCAAACTGACTGAGTCTATCCATCCATCCGTCTCATCTGTCCATCCAAACTGACTGAGTCTATCCATCCAAGCTGACTGAGTCTATCCATCCAAACTGACTGAGTCTATCCATCCAAACTGACTGAGTCTATCCATCCATCTGTCTCATCTATCCATCCAAACTGACTGAGTCTATCCATTAATCCGTCTCATCTATCCATCCAAACTGACATAGTCTATCCATCCATCCATCTCATCTATCCATCCAAACTGACTGAGTCTATCCATCCAAACTGACTGAGTCTATCCATCCATCCGTCTCATCTATCCATCCAAACTGACTGAGTCTATCCATCCAAACTGACTGAGTCTATCGATCCATCCATCCATCGATCCATCCATCCATCCATCCATCCATCTCATCTATCCATCCATACTGGCTGAGTCTATCCATCCAAACTGACTGAGTCTATCCATCCAAACTGACTGAGTCTGTCCATCCAAACTGACTGAGTCTATCCATCCAAACTGACTGAGTCTATCCATCCAAACGGACTGAGTCTGTCCATGCAAACTGACTGAGTCTGTCCATACAAACTGACTGAGTCTATCCATCCAAACTGACTGAGTCTATCCATCCAAACTGACTGAGTCTGTCCATCCAAACTGACTGAGTCTATCCATCCAAACTGACTGAGTCTATCCATCCAAACTGACTGAGTCTGTCCATCCAAACTGACTGAGTCTGTCCATCCAAACTGACTGAGTCTATCCATCCAAACTGACTGAGTCAATCCATCCATCCGTCTCAGCTATCCATCCAAACTGACTGAGTCTATCCATCCATCCGTCTCATCTGTCCATCCAAACTGACTGAGTCTATCAATCCAAACTGACTGAGTCTATCCATCCAAACTGACTGAGTCTGTCCATCCAAACTGACTGAGTCTGTCCATCCAAACTGACTGAGTCTATCCATCCAAACTGACTGAGTCTATCCATCCATCCATCTCATCTATCCATCCAAACTTACTGAGTCTATCCATCCATCCATCTCATCTATCCATCCAAACTGACTGAGTCTATCCATCCATCCGTCTCATCTGTCCATCCAAACTGACTGAGTCTATCCATCCAAACAGACTGAGTCTATCCATCCAAACTGACTGAGTCTATCCATCCAAACTGACTGAGTCTATCCATCCATCCGTCTCATCTGTCCATCCAAACTGACTGAGTCTATCCATCCATCCGTCTCATCTGTCCATCCAAACTGACTGAGTCTATCCATCCAAACTGACTGAGTCTATCCATCCAAACTGACTGAGTCTGTCCATCCAAACTGAGTGAGTCTATCCATCCATGCGTCTCATCTGTCCATCCTAACTGACTGAGTCTATCCATCCAAACTGACTGAGTCTATCCATTCAAACTGACTGAGTCTATCCATCCAAACTGACTGAGTCTATCCATCCATCCGTCTCATCTATCCATCCAAACTGACTGAGTCTATCCATCCAAACTGACTGAGTCTGTCCATCCAAACTGACTGAGTCTATCCATCCATCCGTCTCATCTGTCCATCCAAACTGACTGAGTCTATCCATCCAAACTGACTAAGTCTATCCATCCAAACTGACTGAGTCTATCCATCCATCCATCCGTCTCATCTATCCATCCAAACTGACTGAGTCTATCCATCCATCCATCCATCCATCTCATCTATCCATCCAAACTGACTGAGTCTGTCCATCCAAACTGACTGAGTCTATCTATCCATCCGTCTCATCTATCCATCCAAACTGACTGAGTCTATCCATCCAAACTGACTGAGTCTGTCCATCCAAACTGACTGAGTCTATCCATCCATCCGTCTCATCTGTCCATCCAAACTGACTGAGTCTATCCATCCAAGCTGACTGAGTCTATCCATCCAAACTGACTGAGTCTATCCATCCAAACTGACTGAGTCTATCCATCCATCTGTCTCATCTATCCATCCAAACTGACTGAGTCTATCCATTAATCCGTCTCATCTATCCATCCAAACTGACATAGTCTATCCATCCATCCATCTCATCTATCCATCCAAACTGACTGAGTCTATCCATCCAAACTGACTGAGTCTATCCATCCATCCGTCTCATCTATCCATCCAAACTGACTGAGTCTATCCATCCAAACTGACTGAGTCTATCGATCCATCCATCCATCCATCCATCCATCCATCCATCCATCCATCCATCCATCCATCCATCCATCCATCTCATCTATCCATCCATACTGGCTGAGTCTATCCATCCAAACTGACTGAGTCTATCCATCCAAACTGACTGAGTCTGTCCATCCAAACTGACTGAGTCTATCCATCCAAACTGACTGAGTCTATCCATCCAAACGGACTGAGTCTGTCCATGCAAACTGACTGAGTCTGTCCATACAAACTGACTGAGTCTATCCATCCAAACTGACTGAGTCTATCCATCCAAACTGACTGAGTCTGTCCATCCAAACTGACTGAGTCTATCCATCCAAACTGACTGAGTCTATCCATCCAAACTGACTGAGTCTGTCCATCCAAACTGACTGAGTCTGTCCATCCAAACTGACTGAGTCTATCCATCCAAACTGACTGAGTCAATCCATCCATCCGTCTCAGCTATCCATCCAAACTGACTGAGTCTATCCATCCATCCGTCTCATCTATCCATCCAAACTGACTGAGTCAATCCATCCATCCGTCTCAGCTATCCATCCAAACTGACTGAGTCTATCCATCCATCCGTCTCATCTGTCCATCCAAACTGACTGAGTCTATCCATCCAAACTGACTGAGTCTATCCATCCAAACTGACTGAGTCTATCCATCCATCCTTCTCATCTATCCATCCAAACTGACTGAGTCTATCCATCCATCCATCTCATCTATCCATCCAAACTGACTGAGTCTATCCATCCATCCGTCTCATCTGTCCATTCAAACTGACTGAGTCTTTCCATCCAAACAGACTGAGCCTATCCATCCAAACTGACTGAGTCTATCCATCCAAACTGACTGAGACTATCCATCCATCCATCTCATCTATCCATCCAAACTGACTGAGTCTATCCATCCAAACTGACTGAGTCTATCCATCCAAACTGACTGAGTCTATCCATTCAAACTGACTGAGTCTATCCATCCATCCGTCTCATCTATCCATCCAAACTGACTGAGTATATCCATCCAAACTGACTGAGTCTGTCCTTTCAAACTGACTGAGTCTGTCCATCCAAACTGACTGAGTCTATCCATCCAAACTAACTGAGTCTATCCATCCAACCTGACTGAGTCAATCCATCCATCCGTCTCATCTATCCATCCAAACTGACTGAGTCTATCCATCCAAACTGACTGAGTCTATCCATCCATCCGTCTCATCTGTCCATCCAAACTGACTGAGTCTATCCATCCAAACTGACTGAGTCTATCCATCCAAACTGACATAGTCTATCCATCCATCCATCTCATCTATCCATCCAAACTGACTGAGTCTGTCCATCCAAATTGACTGAGTCTATCTATCCATCCGTCTCATCTATCCATCCAAACTGACTGAGTCTATCCATCCAAACTTACTGAGTCTATCCATCCAAACTGACTGAGTCTATCCATCTATCCGTCTCATCTGTCCATCCAAACTGACTGAGTCTATCCATCCAAGCTGACTGAGTCTATCCATCCAAACTGACTGAGTCTATCCATCCAAACTGACTGAGTCTATCCATCCGTCTCATCTGTCCATCCAAACTGACTGAGTCTATCCATCCAAACTGACTGAGTCTATCCATCCATCCATCTCATCTATCCATCCAAAGTGACTGAGTCTATCCATCCATCCATCTCATCTATCCATCCAAACTTACTGAGTCTATCCATCCATCCATCTCATCTATCCATCCAAACTGACTGAGTCTATCCATCCTTCCGTCTCATCTGTCCATCCAAACTGACTGAGTCTATCCATCCAAACAGACTGAGTCTATCCATCCAAACTGACTGAGTCTATCCATCCAAACTGACTGAGTCTATCCATCCATCCGTCTCATCTGTCCATCCAAACTGACTGAGTCTATCCATCCATCCGTCTCATCTGTCCATCCAAACTGACTGAGTCTATCCATCCAAACTGACTGAGTCTATCCATCCAAACTGACTGAGTCTGTCCATCCAAACTGAGTGAGTCTATCCATCCATGCGTCTCATCTGTCCATCCTAACTGACTGAGTCTATCCATCCAAACTGACTGAGTCTATCCATTCAAACTGACTGAGTCTATCCATCCAAACTGACTGAGTCTATCCATCCATCCGTCTCATCTATCCATCCAAACTGACTGAGTCTATCCATCCAAACTGACTGAGTCTGTCCATCCAAACTGACTGAGTCTATCCATCCATCCGTCTCATCTGTCCATCCAAACTGACTGAGTCTATCCATCCAAACTGACTAAGTCTATCCATCCAAACTGACTGAGTCTATCCATCCATCCATCCGTCTCATCTATCCATCCAAACTGACTGAGTCTATCCATCCATCCATCCATCCATCTCATCTATCCATCCAAACTGACTGAGTCTGTCCATCCAAACTGACTGAGTCTATCTATCCATCCGTCTCATCTATCCATCCAAACTGACTGAGTCTATCCATCCAAACTGACTGAGTCTGTCCATCCAAACTGACTGAGTCTATCCATCCATCCGTCTCATCTGTCCATCCAAACTGACTGAGTCTATCCATCCAAGCTGACTGAGTCTATCCATCCAAACTGACTGAGTCTATCCATCCAAACTGACTGAGTCTATCCATCCATCTGTCTCATCTATCCATCCAAACTGACTGAGTCTATCCATTAATCCGTCTCATCTATCCATCCAAACTGACATAGTCTATCCATCCATCCATCTCATCTATCCATCCAAACTGACTGAGTCTATCCATCCAAACTGACTGAGTCTATCCATCCATCCGTCTCATCTATCCATCCAAACTGACTGAGTCTATCCATCCAAACTGACTGAGTCTATCGATCCATCCATCCATCGATCCATCCATCCATCCATCCATCCATCTCATCTATCCATCCATACTGGCTGAGTCTATCCATCCAAACTGACTGAGTCTATCCATCCAAACTGACTGAGTCTGTCCATCCAAACTGACTGAGTCTATCCATCCAAACTGACTGAGTCTATCCATCCAAACGGACTGAGTCTGTCCATGCAAACTGACTGAGTCTGTCCATACAAACTGACTGAGTCTATCCATCCAAACTGACTGAGTCTATCCATCCAAACTGACTGAGTCTGTCCATCCAAACTGACTGAGTCTATCCATCCAAACTGACTGAGTCTATCCATCCAAACTGACTGAGTCTGTCCATCCAAACTGACTGAGTCTGTCCATCCAAACTGACTGAGTCTATCCATCCAAACTGACTGAGTCAATCCATCCATCCGTCTCAGCTATCCATCCAAACTGACTGAGTCTATCCATCCATCCGTCTCATCTGTCCATCCAAACTGACTGAGTCTATCAATCCAAACTGACTTAGTCTATCCATCCAAACTGACTGAGTCTATCCATCCATCCATCTCATCTATCCATCCAAACTGACTGAGTCTATCCATCCATCCGTCTCATCTGTCCATCCAAACTGACTGAGTCTTTCCATCCAAACAGACTGAGCCTATCCATCTAAACTGACTGAGTCTATCCATCCAAACTGACTGAGACTATCCATCCATCCATCTCATCTATCCATCCAAACTGACTGAGTCTATCCATCCAAACTGACTGAGTCTATCCATCCAAACTGACTGAGTCTATCCATCCAAACTGACTGAGTCTATCCATCCATCCGTCTCATCTATCCATCCAAACTGACTGAGTATATCCATCCAAACTGACTGAGTCTGTCCTTCCAAACTGACTGAGTCTGTCCATCCAAACTGACTGAGTCTATCCATCCAAACTAACTGAGTCTATCCATCCAACCTGACTGAGTCAATCCATCCATCCGTCTCATCTATCCATCAAAACTGACTGAGTCTATCCATCCAAACTGACTGAGTCTATCCATCCATCCGTCTCATCTATCCATCCAAACTGACTGAGTCTATCCATCCAAACTGACTGAGTCTGTCCATCCAAACTGACTGAGTCTATCCATCCATCCGTCTCATCTGTCCATCCAAACTGACTGAGTCTATCCATCCAAACTGACTGAGTCTATCCATCCAAACTGACTGAGTCTATCGATCCATCCATCCATCCATCCATCCATCCATCTCATCTATCCATCCAAACTGGCTGAGTCTATCCATCCAAACTGACTGAGTCTATCCATCCAAACTGACTGAGTCTGTCCATCCAAACTGACTGAGTCTATCCATCCAAACTGACTGAGTCTATCCATCCAAACGGACTGAGTCTGTCCATGCAAACTGACTGAGTCTGTCCATACAAACTGACTGAGTCTATCCATCCAAACTGACTGAGTCTATCCATCCAAACTGACTGAGTCTGTCCATCCAAACTGACTGAGTCTATCCATCCAAACTGACTGAGTCTATCCATCCAAACTGACTGAGTCTGTCCATCCAAACTGACTGAGTCTGTCCATCCAAACTGACTGAGTCTATCCATCCAAACTGACTGAGTCAATCCATCCATCCGTCTCAGCTATCCATCCAAACTGACTGAGTCTATCCATCCATCCGTCTCATCTGTCCATCCAAACTGACTGAGTCTATCAATCCAAACTGACTTAGTCTATCCATCCAAACTGACTGAGTCTATCCATCCATCCATCTCATCTATCCATCCAAACTGACTGAGTCTATCCATCCATCCATCTCATCTATCCATCCAAACTGACTGAGTCTATCCATCCATCCGTCTCATCTGTCCATTCAAACTGACTGAGTCTTTCCATCCAAACAGACTGAGCCTATCCATCCAAACTGACTGAGTCTATCCATCCAAACTGACTGAGACTATCCATCCATCCATCTCATCTATCCATCCAAACTGACTGAGTCTATCCATCCAAACTGACTGAGTCTATCCATCCAAACTGACTGAGTCTATCCATCCAAACTGACTGAGTCTATCCATCCATCCGTCTCATCTATCCATCCAAACTGACTGAATATATCCATCCAAACTGACTGAGTCTGTCCTTTCAAACTGACTGAGTCTGTCCATCCAAACTGACTGAGTCTATCCATCCAAACTAACTGAGTCTATCCATCCAACCTGACTGAGTCAATCCATCCATCCGTCTCATCTATCCATCCAAACTGACTGAGTCTATCCATCCAAACTGACTGAGTCTATCCATCCATCCGTCTCATCTGTCCATCCAAACTGACTGAGTCTATCCATCCAAACTGACTGAGTCTATCCATCCAAACTGACATAGTCTATCCATCCATCCATCTCATCTATCCATCCAAACTGACTGAGTCTATCCATCCAAACTGACTGAGTCTATCCATCCAAACTGACTGAGTATATCCATCCAAACTGACTGAGTCTATCCATCCATCCGTCTCATCTATCCATCCAAACTGACTGAGTCTGTCCATCCAAATTGACTGAGTCTATCTATCCATCCGTCTCATCTATCCATCCAAACTGACTGAGTCTATCCATCCAAACTTACTGAGTCTATCCATCCAAACTGACTGAGTCTATCCATCTATCCGTCTCATCTGTCCATCCAAACTGACTGAGTCTATCCATCCAAGCTGACTGAGTCTATCCATCCAAACTGACTGAGTCTATCCATCCAAACTGACTGAGTCTATCCATCCGTCTCATCTGTCCATCCAAACTGACTGAGTCTATCAATCCAAACTGACTGAGACTATCCATCCATCCATCTCATCTATCCATCCAAACTGACTGAGTCTATCCATCCAAACTGACTGAGTCTATCCATCCAAACTGACTGAGTCTATCCATCCAAACTGACTGAGTCTATCCATCCATCCGTCTCATCTATCCATCCAAACTGACTGAGTATATCCATCCAAACTGACTGAGTCTGTCCTTCCAAACTGACTGAGTCTGTCCATCCAAACTGACTGAGTCTATCCATCCAAACTAACTGAGTCTATCCATCCAACCTGACTGAGTCAATCCATCCATCCGTCTCATCTATCCATCAAAACTGACTGAGTCTATCCATCCAAACTGACTGAGTCTATCCATCCATCCGTCTCATCTATCCATCCAAACTGACTGAGTCTATCCATCCAAACTGACTGAGTCTGTCCATCCAAACTGACTGAGTCTATCCATCCATCCGTCTCATCTGTCCATCCAAACTGACTGAGTCTATCCATCCAAACTGACTGAGTCTATCCATCCAAACTGACTGAGTCTATCGATCCATCCATCCATCCATCCATCCATCCATCTCATCTATCCATCCAAACTGGCTGAGTCTATCCATCCAAACTGACTGAGTCTATCCATCCAAACTGACTGAGTCTGTCCATCCAAACTGACTGAGTCTATCCATCCAAACTGACTGAGTCTATCCATCCAAACGGACTGAGTCTGTCCATGCAAACTGACTGAGTCTGTCCATACAAACTGACTGAGTCTATCCATCCAAACTGACTGAGTCTATCCATCCAAACTGACTGAGTCTGTCCATCCAAACTGACTGAGTCTATCCATCCAAACTGACTGAGTCTATCCATCCAAACTGACTGAGTCTGTCCATCCAAACTGAATGAGTCTGTCCATCCAAACTGACTGAGTCTATCCATCCAAACTGACTGAGTCAATCCATCCATCCGTCTCAGCTATCCATCCAAACTGACTGAGTCTATCCATCCATCCGTCTCATCTGTCCATCCAAACTGACTGAGTCTATCAATCCAAACTGACTTAGTCTATCCATCCAAACTGACTGAGTCTATCCATCCCTCCATCTCATCTATCCATCCAAACTGACTGAGTCTATCCATCCATCCATCTCATCTATCCATCCAAACTGACTGAGTCTATCCATCCATCCGTCTCATCTGTCCATTCAAACTGACTGAGTCTTTCCATCCAAACAGACTGAGCCTATCCATCCAAACTGACTGAGTCTATCCATCCAAACTGACTGAGACTATCCATCCATCCATCTCATCTATCCATCCAAACTGACTGAGTCTATCCATCCAAACTGACTGAGTCTATCCATCCAAACTGACTGAGTCTATCCATCCAAACTGACTGAGTCTATCCATCCATCCGTCTCATCTATCCATCCAAACTGACTGAGTATATCCATCCAAACTGACTGAGTCTGTCCTTTCAAACTGACTGAGTCTGTCCATCCAAACTGACTGAGTCTATCCATCCAAACTAACTGAGTCTATCCATCCAACCTGACTGAGTCAATCCATCCATCCGTCTCATCTATCCATCCAAACTGACTGAGTCTATCCATCCAAACTGACTGAGTCTATCCATCCATCCGTCTCATCTGTCCATCCAAACTGACTGAGTCTGTCCATCCAAACTGACTGAGTCTATCCATCCAAACTGACATAGTCTATCCATCCATCCATCTCATCTATCCATCCAAACTGACTGAGTCTATCCATCCAAACTGACTGAGTCTATCCATCCAAACTGACTGAGTATATCCATCCAAACTGACTGAGTCTATCCATCCATCCGTCTCATCTATCCATCCAAACTGACTGAGTCTGTCCATCCAAATTGACTGAGTCTATCTATCCATCCGTCTCATCTATCCATCCAAACTGACTGAGTCTATCCATCCAAACTTACTGAGTCTATCCATCCAAACTGACTGAGTCTATCCATCTATCCGTCTCATCTGTCCATCCAAACTGACTGAGTCTATCCATCCAAGCTGACTGAGTCTATCCATCCAAACTGACTGAGTCTATCCATCCAAACTGACTGAGTCTATCCATCCGTCTCATCTGTCCATCCAAACTGACTGAGTCTATCAATCCAAACTGACTGAGTCTATCCATCCAAACTGACTGAGTCTATCCATCCATCCATCTCATCTATCCATCCAAAGTGACTGAGTCTATCCATCCATCCATCTCATCTATCCATCCAAACTGACTGAGTCTATCCATCCATCCATCTCATCTATCCATCCAAACTGACTGAGTCTATCCATCCATCCGTCTCATCTGTCCATCCAAACTGACTGAGTCTATCCATCCAAACAGACTGAGTCTATCCATCCAAACTGACTGAGTCTATCCATCCAAACTGACTGAGTCTATCCATCCATCCGTCTCATCTGTCCATCCAAACTGACTGAGTCTATCCATCCATCCGTCTCATCTGTCCATCCAAACTGACTGAGTCTATCCATCCAAACTGACTGAGTCTATCCATCCAAACTGACTGAGTCTGTCCATCCAAACTGAGTGAGTCTATCCATCCATGCGTCTCATCTGTCCATCCTAACTGACTGAGTCTATCCATCCAAACTGACTGAGTCTATCCATTCAAACTGACTGAGTCTATCCATCCAAACTGACTGAGTCTATCCATCCATCCGTCTCATCTATCCATCCAAACTGACTGAGTCTATCCATCCAAACTGACTGAGTCTGTCCATCCAAACTGACTGAGTCTATCCATCCATCCGTCTCATCTGTCCATCCAAACTGACTGAGTCTATCCATCCAAACTGACTAAGTCTATCCATCCAAACTGACTGAGTCTATCCATCCATCCATCCGTCTCATCTATCCATCCAAACTGACTGAGTCTATCCATCCATCCATCCATCCATCTCATCTATCCATCCAAACTGACTGAGTCTGTCCATCCAAACTGACTGAGTCTATCTATCCATCCGTCTCATCTATCCATCCAAACTGACTGAGTCTATCCATCCAAACTGACTGAGTCTGTCCATCCAAACTGACTGAGTCTATCCATCCATCCGTCTCATCTGTCCATCCAAACTGACTGAGTCTATCCATCCAAGCTGACTGAGTCTATCCATCCAAACTGACTGAGTCTATCCATCCAAACTGACTGAGTCTATCCATCCATCTGTCTCATCTATCCATCCAAACTGACTGAGTCTATCCATTAATCCGTCTCATCTATCCATCCAAACTGACATAGTCTATCCATCCATCCATCTCATCTATCCATCCAAACTGACTGAGTCTATCCATCCAAACTGACTGAGTCTATCCATCCAAACTGACTGAGTCTATCCATCCAAACTGACATAGTCTATCCATCCATCCATCTCATCTATCCATCCAAACTGACTGAGTCTATCCATCCAAACTGACTGAGTCTATCCATCCATCCGTCTCATCTGTCCATCCAAACTGACTGAGTCTATCCATCCAAACTGACTGAGTCTATCCATCCAAACTAACTGAGTCTATCCATCCAAACTGACTGAGTCTATCCATCCATGCGTCTTATCTGTCCATCCTAACTGACTGAGTCTATCCATCCAAACTGACTGAGTCTATCCATCCAAACTAACTGAGTCTATCCATCCAAACTGACTGAGTCTATCCATCCAAACTGACTGAGTCTATCCATCCATCTGTCTCATCTATCCATCCAAACTGACTGAGTCTATCCATACAAACTGACTGAGTCTATCCATCCATCCGTCTCATCTGTCCATCCAAACTGACTGAGTCTATCCATCCAAACTGACTGAGTCTATCCATCCAAACTGACTGAGTCTATCCATCCAAGCTGACTGAGTATATCCATCCAAACTGACTGAGTCTGTCCATCCAAACTGACTGAGTCTATCCATCCAAACTGACTGAGTCTATCCATCCAAACGGACTGAGTCTGTCCATGCAAACTGACTGAGTCTGTCCATACAAACTGACTGAGTCTATCCATCCAAACTGACTGAGTCTATCCATCCAAACTGACTGAGTCTGTCCATCCAAACTGACTGAGTCTATCCATCCAAACTGACTGAGTCTATCCATCCAAACTGACTGAGTCTGTCCATCCAAACTGACTGAGTCTGTCCATCCAAACTGACTGAGTCTATCCATCCAAACTGACTGAGTCAATCCATCCATCCGTCTCAGCTATCCATCCAAACTGACTGAGTCTATCCATCCATCCGTCTCATCTGTCCATCCAAACTGACTGAGTCTATCAATCCAAACTGACTTAGTCTATCCATCCAAACTGACTGAGTCTATCCATCCCTCCATCTCATCTATCCATCCAAACTGACTGAGTCTATCCATCCATCCATCTCATCTATCCATCCAAACTGACTGAGTCTATCCATCCATCCGTCTCATCTGTCCATTCAAACTGACTGAGTCTTTCCATCCAAACAGACTGAGCCTATCCATCCAAACTGACTGAGTCTATCCATCCAAACTGACTGAGACTATCCATCCATCCATCTCATCTATCCATCCAAACTGACTGAGTCTATCCATCCAAACTGACTGAGTCTATCCATCCAAACTGACTGAGTCTATCCATCCAAACTGACTGAGTCTATCCATCCATCCGTCTCATCTATCCATCCAAACTGACTGAGTATATCCATCCAAACTGACTGAGTCTGTCCTTTCAAACTGACTGAGTCTGTCCATCCAAACTGACTGAGTCTATCCATCCAAACTAACTGAGTCTATCCATCCAACCTGACTGAGTCAATCCATCCATCCGTCTCATCTATCCATCCAAACTGACTGAGTCTATCCATCCAAACTGACTGAGTCTATCCATCCATCCGTCTCATCTGTCCATCCAAACTGACTGAGTCTATCCATCCAAACTGACTGAGTCTATCCATCCAAACTGACATAGTCTATCCATCCATCCATCTCATCTATCCATCCAAACTGACTGAGTCTATCCATCCAAACTGACTGAGTCTATCCATCCAAACTGACTGAGTATATCCATCCAAACTGACTGAGTCTATCCATCCATCCGTCTCATCTATCCATCCAAACTGACTGAGTCTGTCCATCCAAATTGACTGAGTCTATCTATCCATCCGTCTCATCTATCCATCCAAACTGACTGAGTCTATCCATCCAAACTTACTGAGTCTATCCATCCAAACTGACTGAGTCTATCCATCTATCCGTCTCATCTGTCCATCCAAACTGACTGAGTCTATCCATCCAAGCTGACTGAGTCTATCCATCCAAACTGACTGAGTCTATCCATCCAAACTGACTGAGTCTATCCATCCGTCTCATCTGTCCATCCAAACTGACTGAGTCTATCAATCCAAACTGACTGAGTCTATCCATCCAAACTGACTGAGTCTATCCATCCATCCATCTCATCTATCCATCCAAAGTGACTGAGTCTATCCATCCATCCATCTCATCTATCCATCCAAACTGACTGAGTCTATCCATCCATCCATCTCATCTATCCATCCAAACTGACTGAGTCTATCCATCCATCCGTCTCATCTGTCCATCCAAACTGACTGAGTCTATCCATCCAAACAGACTGAGTCTATCCATCCAAACTGACTGAGTCTATCCATCCAAACTGACTGAGTCTATCCATCCATCCGTCTCATCTGTCCATCCAAACTGACTGAGTCTATCCATCCATCCGTCTCATCTGTCCATCCAAACTGACTGAGTCTATCCATCCAAACTGACTGAGTCTATCCATCCAAACTGACTGAGTCTGTCCATCCAAACTGAGTGAGTCTATCCATCCATGCGTCTCATCTGTCCATCCTAACTGACTGAGTCTATCCATCCAAACTGACTGAGTCTATCCATTCAAACTGACTGAGTCTATCCATCCAAACTGACTGAGTCTATCCATCCATCCGTCTCATCTATCCATCCAAACTGACTGAGTCTATCCATCCAAACTGACTGAGTCTGTCCATCCAAACTGACTGAGTCTATCCATCCATCCGTCTCATCTGTCCATCCAAACTGACTGAGTCTATCCATCCAAACTGACTAAGTCTATCCATCCAAACTGACTGAGTCTATCCATCCATCCATCCGTCTCATCTATCCATCCAAACTGACTGAGTCTATCCATCCATCCATCCATCCATCTCATCTATCCATCCAAACTGACTGAGTCTGTCCATCCAAACTGACTGAGTCTATCTATCCATCCGTCTCATCTATCCATCCAAACTGACTGAGTCTATCCATCCAAACTGACTGAGTCTGTCCATCCAAACTGACTGAGTCTATCCATCCATCCGTCTCATCTGTCCATCCAAACTGACTGAGTCTATCCATCCAAGCTGACTGAGTCTATCCATCCAAACTGACTGAGTCTATCCATCCAAACTGACTGAGTCTATCCATCCATCTGTCTCATCTATCCATCCAAACTGACTGAGTCTATCCATTAATCCGTCTCATCTATCCATCCAAACTGACATAGTCTATCCATCCATCCATCTCATCTATCCATCCAAACTGACTGAGTCTATCCATCCAAACTGACTGAGTCTATCCATCCAAACTGACTGAGTCTATCCATCCAAACTGACATAGTCTATCCATCCATCCATCTCATCTATCCATCCAAACTGACTGAGTCTATCCATCCAAACTGACTGAGTCTATCCATCCATCCGTCTCATCTGTCCATCCAAACTGACTGAGTCTATCCATCCAATCTGACTGAGTCTATCCATCCAAACTAACTGAGTCTATCCATCCAAACTGACTGAGTCTATCCATCCATGCGTCTTATCTGTCCATCCTAACTGACTGAGTCTATCCATCCAAACTGACTGAGTCTATCCATCCAAACTAACTGAGTCTATCCATCCAAACTGACTGAGTCTATCCATCCAAACTGACTGAGTCTATCCATCCATCTGTCTCATCTATCCATCCAAACTGACTGAGTCTATCCATACAAACTGACTGAGTCTATCCATCCATCCGTCTCATCTGTCCATCCAAACTGACTGAGTCTATCCATCCAAACTGACTGAGTCTATCCATCCAAACTGACTGAGTCTATCCATCCAAGCTGACTGAGTCTATCCATCCAAACTGACTGAGTCTATCCATCCAAACTGACTGAGTCTATCCATCCGTCTCATCTGTCCATCCAAACTGACTGAGTCTATCAATCCAAACTGACTGAGTCTATCCATCCAAACTGACTGAGTCTGTCCATCCAAACTGACTGAGTCTATCCATCCAAACTGACTGAGTCTATCCATCCAAACTGACTGAGTCTGTCCATCCAAACTGACTGAGTCTGTCCATCCAAACTGACTGAGTCTATCCATCCAAACTGACTGAGTCAATCCATCCATCCGTCTCAGCTATCCATCCAAACTGACTGAGTCTATCCATCCAAACTGACTGAGTCTATCCATCCATCCGTCTCATCTGTCCATCCAAACTGACTGAGTCTATCCATCCAAACTGACTGAGTCTATCCATCCAAACTGACTGAGTCTATCGATCCATCCATCCATCCATCCATCCATCCATCCATCCATCCATCCATCCATCCATCTCATCTATCCATCCATACTGGCTGAGTCTATCCATCCAAACTGACTGAGTCTATCCATCCAAACTGACTGAGTCTGTCCATCCAAACTGACTGAGTCTATCCATCCAAACTGACTGAGTCTATCCATCCAAACGGACTGAGTCTGTCCATGCAAACTGACTGAGTCTGTCCATACAAACTGACTGAGTCTATCCATCCAAACTGACTGAGTCTATCCATCCAAACTGACTGAGTCTGTCCATCCAAACTGACTGAGTCTATCCATCCAAACTGACTGAGTCTATCCATCCAAACTGACTGAGTCTGTCCATCCAAACTGACTGAGTCTGTCCATCCAAACTGACTGAGTCAATCCATCCATCCGTCTCAGCTATCCATCCAAACTGACTGAGTCTATCCATCCATCCGTCTCATCTGTCCATCCAAACTGACTGAGTCTATCAATCCAAACTGACTTAGTCTATCCATCCAAACTGACTGAGTCTATCCATCCATCCATCTCATCTATCCATCCAAACTGACTGAGTCTATCCATCCATCCATCTCATCTATCCATCCAAACTGACTGAGTCTATCCATCCATCCGTCTCATCTGTCCATCCAAACTGACTGAGTCTTTCCATCCAAACAGACTGAGCCTATCCATCCAAACTGACTGAGTCTATCCATCCAAACTGACTGAGACTATCCATCCATCCATCTCATCTATCCATCCAAACTGACTGAGTCTATCCATCCAAACTGACTGAGTCTATCCATCCAAACTGACTGAGTATATCCATCCAAACTGACTGAGTCTATCCATCCATCCGTCTCATCTATCCATCCAAACTGACTGAGTATATCCATCCAAACTGACTGAGTCTGTCCTTCCAAACTGACTGAGTCTGTCCATCCAAATTGACTGAGTCTATCCATCCAAACTAACTGAGTCTATCCATCCAACCTGACTGAGTCAATCCATCCATCCGTCTCATCTATCCATCCAAACTGACTGAGTCTATCCATCCAAACTGACTGAGTCTATCCATCCATCCGTCTCATCTATCCATCCAAACTGACTGAGTCTGTCCATCCAAACTGACTGAGTCTATCCATCTATCCGTCTCATCTGTCCATCCAAACTGACTGAGTCTATCCATCCAAACTGACTGAGTCTATCCATCCAAACTGACTGAGTCTATCGATCCATCCATCCATCCATCCATCCATCCATCTCATCTATCCATCCAAACTGGCTGAGTCTATCCATCCAAACTGACTGAGTCTATCCATCCAAACTGACTGAGTCTGTCCATCCAAACTGACTGAGTCTATCCATCCAAACTGACTGAGTCTATCCATCCAAACGGACTGAGTCTGTCCATGCAAACTGACTGAGTCTGTCCATACAAACTGACTGAGTCTATCCATCCAAACTGACTGAGTCTATCCATCCAAACTGACTGAGTCTGTCCATCCAAACTGACTGAGTCTATCCATCCAAACTGACTGAGTCTATCCATCCAAACTGACTGAGTCTGTCCATCCAAACTGACTGAGTCTGTCCATCCAAACTGACTGAGTCTATCCATCCAAACTGACTGAGTCAATCCATCCATCCGTCTCAGCTATCCATCCAAACTGACTGAGTCTATCCATCCATCCGTCTCATCTGTCCATCCAAACTGACTGAGTCTATCAATCCAAACTGACTTAGTCTATCCATCCAAACTGACTGAGTCTATCCATCCATCCATCTCATCTATCCATCCAAACTGACTGAGTCTATCCATCCATCCATCTCATCTATCCATCCAAACTGACTGAGTCTATCCATCCATCCGTCTCATCTGTCCATTCAAACTGACTGAGTCTTTCCATCCAAACAGACTGAGCCTATCCATCCAAACTGACTGAGTCTATCCATCCAAACTGACTGAGACTATCCATCCATCCAATCTCATCTATCCATCCAAACTGACTGAGTCTATCCATCCAAACTGACTGAGTCTATCCATCCAAACTGACTGAGTCTATCCATCCAAACTGACTGAGCCTATCCATCCATCCGTCTCATCTATCCATCCAAACTGACTGAGTATATCCATCCAAACTGACTGAGTCTGTCCTTCCAAACTGACTGAGTCTGTCCATCCAAACTGACTGAGTCTATCCATCCAAACTAACTGAGTCTATCCATCCAACCTGACTGAGTCAATCCATCCATCCGTCTCATCTATCCATCCAAACTGACTGAGTCTATCCATCCAAACTGACTGAGTCTATCCATCCATCCGTCTCATCTGTCCATCCAAACTGACTGAGTCTATCCATCCAAACTGACTGAGTCTATCCATCCAAACTGACATAGTCTATCCATCCATCCATCTCATCTATCCATCCAAACTGACTGAGTCTATCCATCCAAACTGACTGAGTCTATCCATCCAAACTGACTGAGTATATCCATCCAAACTGACTGAGTCTATCCATCCATCCGTCTCATCTATCCATCCAAACTGACTGAGTCTGTCCATCCAAATTGACTGAGTCTATCTATCCATCCGTCTCATCTATCCATCCAAACTGACTGAGTCTATCCATCCAAACTTACTGAGTCTATCCATCCAAACTGACTGAGTCTGTCCATCCAAACTGACTGAGTCTATCCATCCATCCGTCTCATCTGTCCATCCAAACTGACTGAGTCTATCCATCCAAACTGACTAAGTCTATCCATCCAAACTGACTGAGTCTATCCATCCATCCATCCGTCTCATCTATCCATCCAAACTGACTGAGTCTATCCATCCATCCATCCATCCATCTCATCTATCCATCCAAACTGACTGAGTCTGTCCATCCAAACTGACTGAGTCTATCTATCCATCCGTCTCATCTATCCATCCAAACTGACTGAGTCTATCCATCCAAACTGACTGAGTCTGTCCATCCAAACTGACTGAGTCTATCCATCCATCCGTCTCATCTGTCCATCCAAACTGACTGAGTCTATCCATCCAAGCTGACTGAGTCTATCCATCCAAACTGACTGAGTCTATCCATCCAAACTGACTGAGTCTATCCATCCATCTGTCTCATCTATCCATCCAAACTGACTGAGTCTATCCATCCATCCGTCTCATCTATCCATCCAAACTGACATAGTCTATCCATCCATCCATCTCATCTATCCATCCAAACTGACTGAGTCTATCCATCCAAACTGACTGAGTCTATCCATCCAAACTAACTGAGTCTATCCATCCAACCTGACTGAGTCAATCCATCCATCCGTCTCATCTATCCATCCAAACTGACTGAGTCTATCCATCCAAACTGACTGAGTCTATCCATCCATCCGTCTCATCTGTCCATCCAAACTGACTGAGTCTATCCATCCAAACTGACTGAGTCTATCCATCCAAACTAACTGAGTCTATCCATCCAAACTGACTGAGTCTATCCATCCATGCGTCTTATCTGTCCATCCTAACTGACTGAGTCTATCCATCCAAACTGACTGAGTCTATCCATCCAAACTAACTGAGTCTATCCATCCAAACTGACTGAGTCTATCCATCCAAACTGACTGAGTCTATCCATCCATCTGTCTCATCTATCCATCCAAACTGACTGAGTCTATCCATACAAACTGACTGAGTCTATCCATCCAAACTGACTGAGTCTATCCATCCAAACTGACTGAGTCTATCCATCCAAGCTGACTGAGTCTATCCATCCAAACTGACTGAGTCTATCCATCCAAACTGACTGAGTCTATCCATCCGTCTCATCTGTCCATCCAAACTGACTGAGTCTATCAATCCAAACTGACTGAGTCTATCCATCCAAACTGACTGAGTCTGTCCATCCAAACTGACTGAGTCTATCCATCCAAACTGACTGAGTCTATCCATCCAAACTGACTGAGTCTGTCCATCCAAACTGACTGAGTCTGTCCATCCAAACTGACTGAGTCTATCCATCCAAACTGACTGAGTCAATCCATCCATCCGTCTCAGCTATCCATCCAAACTGACTGAGTCTATCCATCCAAACTGACTGAGTCTATCCATCCATCCGTCTCATCTGTCCATCCAAACTGACTGAGTCTATCCATCCAAACTGACTGAGTCTATCCATTCAAACTGACTGAGTCTATCCATCCAAACTGACTGAGTCTATCCATCCATCCGTCTCATCTATCCATCCAAACTGACTGAGTCTATCCATCCAAACTGACTGAGTCTGTCCATCCAAACTGACTGAGTCTATCCATCCATCCGTCTCATCTGTCCATCCAAACTGACTGAGTCTATCCATCCAAACTGACTGAGTCTATCCATCCAAACTGACTGAGTCTATCCATCCAAACTAACTGAGTCTATCCATCCAAACTGACTGAGTCTATCCATCCAAACTGACTGAGTCTATCCATCCATCTGTCTCATCTATCCATCCAAACTGACTGAGTCTATCCATACAAACTGACTGAGTCTATCCATCCATCCGTCTCATCTGTCCATCCAAACTGACTGAGTCTATCCATCCAAACTGACTGAGTCTATCCATCCAAACTGACTGAGTCTATCCATCCAAGCTGACTGAGTCTATCCATCCAAACTGACTGAGTCTATCCATCCAAACTGACTGAGTCTATCCATCCGTCTCATCTGTCCATCCAAACTGACTGAGTCTATCAATCCAAACTGACTGAGTCTATCCATCCAAACTGACTGAGTCTGTCCATCCAAACTGACTGAGTCTATCCATCCAAACTGACTGAGTCTATCCATCCAAACTGACTGAGTCTGTCCATCCAAACTGACTGAGTCTGTCCATCCAAACTGACTGAGTCTATCCATCCAAACTGACTGAGTCAATCCATCCATCCGTCTCAGCTATCCATCCAAACTGACTGAGTCTATCCATCCAAACTGACTGAGTCTATCCATCCATCCGTCTCATCTGTCCATCCAAACTGACTGAGTCTATCCATCCAAACTGACTGAGTCTATCCATCCAAACTGACTGAGTCTATCGATCCATCCATCCATCCATCCATCCATCCATCCATCCATCCATCCATCCATCTCATCTATCCATCCATACTGGCTGAGTCTATCCATCCAAACTGACTGAGTCTATCCATCCAAACTGACTGAGTCTGTCCATCCAAACTGACTGAGTCTATCCATCCAAACTGACTGAGTCTATCCATCCAAACGGACTGAGTCTGTCCATGCAAACTGACTGAGTCTGTCCATACAAACTGACTGAGTCTATCCATCCAAACTGACTGAGTCTATCCATCCAAACTGACTGAGTCTGTCCATCCAAACTGACTGAGTCTATCCATCCAAACTGACTGAGTCTATCCATCCAAACTGACTGAGTCTGTCCATCCAAACTGACTGAGTCTGTCCATCCAAACTGACTGAGTCAATCCATCCATCCGTCTCAGCTATCCATCCAAACTGACTGAGTCTATCCATCCAAACTGACTGAGTCTATCCATCCATCCGTCTCATCTGTCCATCCAAACTGACTGAGTCTATCCATCCAAACTGACTGAGTCTATCCATTCAAACTGACTGAGTCTATCCATCCAAACTGACTGAGTCTATCCATCCATCCGTCTCATCTATCCATCCAAACTGACTGAGTCTATCCATCCAAACTGACTGAGTCTGTCCATCCAAACTGACTGAGTCTATCCATCCATCCGTCTCATCTGTCCATCCAAACTGACTGAGTCTATCCATCCAAACTGACTGAGTCTATCCATCCAAACTGACTGAGTCTATCCATCCAAACTAACTGAGTCTATCCATCCAAACTGACTGAGTCTATCCATCCAAACTGACTGAGTCTATCCATCCATCTGTCTCATCTATCCATCCAAACTGACTGAGTCTATCCATACAAACTGACTGAGTCTATCCATCCATCCGTCTCATCTGTCCATCCAAACTGACTGAGTCTATCCATCCAAACTGACTGAGTCTATCCATCCAAACTGACTGAGTCTATCCATCCAAGCTGACTGAGTCTATCCATCCAAACTGACTGAGTCTATCCATCCAAACTGACTGAGTCTATCCATCCGTCTCATCTGTCCATCCAAACTGACTGAGTCTATCAATCCAAACTGACTGAGTCTATCCATCCAAACTGACTGAGTCTGTCCATCCAAACTGACTGAGTCTATCCATCCAAACTGACTGAGTCTATCCATCCAAACTGACTGAGTCTGTCCATCCAAACTGACTGAGTCTGTCCATCCAAACTGACTGAGTCTATCCATCCAAACTGACTGAGTCAATCCATCCATCCGTCTCAGCTATCCATCCAAACTGACTGAGTCTATCCATCCAAACTGACTGAGTCTATCCATCCATCCGTCTCATCTGTCCATCCAAACTGACTGAGTCTATCCATCCAAACTGACTGAGTCTATCCATCCAAACTGACTGAGTCTATCGATCCATCCATCCATCCATCCATCCATCCATCCATCCATCCATCCATCCATCTCATCTATCCATCCATACTGGCTGAGTCTATCCATCCAAACTGACTGAGTCTATCCATCCAAACTGACTGAGTCTGTCCATCCAAACTGACTGAGTCTATCCATCCAAACTGACTGAGTCTATCCATCCAAACGGACTGAGTCTGTCCATGCAAACTGACTGAGTCTGTCCATACAAACTGACTGAGTCTATCCATCCAAACTGACTGAGTCTATCCATCCAAACTGACTGAGTCTGTCCATCCAAACTGACTGAGTCTATCCATCCAAACTGACTGAGTCTATCCATCCAAACTGACTGAGTCTGTCCATCCAAACTGACTGAGTCTGTCCATCCAAACTGACTGAGTCAATCCATCCATCCGTCTCAGCTATCCATCCAAACTGACTGAGTCTATCCATCCATCCGTCTCATCTATCCATCCAAACTGACTGAGTCTATCCATCCATCCATCTCATCTATCCATCCAAACTGACTGAGTCTATCCATCCATCCGTCTCATCTGTCCATCCAAACTGACTGAGTCTTTCCATCCAAACAGACTGAGCCTATCCATCCAAACTGACTGAGTCTATCCATCCAAACTGACTGAGACTATCCATCCATCCATCTCATCTATCCATCCAAACTGACTGAGTCTATCCATCCAAACTGACTGAGTCTATCCATCCAAACTGACTGAGTATATCCATCCAAACTGACTGAGTCTATCCATCCATCCGTCTCATCTATCCATCCAAACTGACTGAGTATATCCATCCAAACTGACTGAGTCTGTCCTTCCAAACTGACTGAGTCTGTCCATCCAAATTGACTGAGTCTATCCATCCAAACTAACTGAGTCTATCCATCCAACCTGACTGAGTCAATCCATCCATCCGTCTCATCTATCCATCCAAACTGACTGAGTCTATCCATCCAAACTGACTGAGTCTATCCATCCATCCGTCTCATCTATCCATCCAAACTGACTGAGTCTGTCCATCCAAACTGACTGAGTCTATCCATCTATCCGTCTCATCTGTCCATCCAAACTGACTGAGTCTATCCATCCAAACTGACTGAGTCTATCCATCCAAACTGACTGAGTCTATCGATCCATCCATCCATCCATCCATCCATCCATCTCATCTATCCATCCAAACTGGCTGAGTCTATCCATCCAAACTGACTGAGTCTATCCATCCAAACTGACTGAGTCTGTCCATCCAAACTGACTGAGTCTATCCATCCAAACTGACTGAGTCTATCCATCCAAACGGACTGAGTCTGTCCATGCAAACTGACTGAGTCTGTCCATACAAACTGACTGAGTCTATCCATCCAAACTGACTGAGTCTATCCATCCAAACTGACTGAGTCTGTCCATCCAAACTGACTGAGTCTATCCATCCAAACTGACTGAGTCTATCCATCCAAACTGACTGAGTCTGTCCATCCAAACTGACTGAGTCTGTCCATCCAAACTGACTGAGTCTATCCATCCAAACTGACTGAGTCAATCCATCCATCCGTCTCAGCTATCCATCCAAACTGACTGAGTCTATCCATCCATCCGTCTCATCTGTCCATCCAAACTGACTGAGTCTATCAATCCAAACTGACTTAGTCTATCCATCCAAACTGACTGAGTCTATCCATCCATCCATCTCATCTATCCATCCAAACTGACTGAGTCTATCCATCCATCCATCTCATCTATCCATCCAAACTGACTGAGTCTATCCATCCATCCGTCTCATCTGTCCATTCAAACTGACTGAGTCTTTCCATCCAAACAGACTGAGCCTATCCATCCAAACTGACTGAGTCTATCCATCCAAACTAACTGAGACTATCCATCCATCCAATCTCATCTATCCATCCAAACTGACTGAGTCTATCCATCCAAACTGACTGAGTCTATCCATCCAAACTGACTGAGTCTATCCATCCAAACTGACTGAGTCTATCCATCCATCCGTCTCATCTATCCATCCAAACTGACTGAGTATATCCATCCAAACTGACTGAGTCTGTCCATCCAAACTGACTGAGTCTATCCATCCAAACTAACTGAGTCTATCCATCCAACCTGACTGAGTCAATCCATCCATCCGTCTCATCTATCCATCCAAACTGACTGAGTCTATCCATCCAAACTGACTGAGTCTATCCATCCATCCGTCTCATCTATCCATCCAAACTGACTGAGTCTGTCCATCCAAACTGACTGAGTCTATCCATCTATCCGTCTCATCTGTCCATCCAAACTGACTGAGTCTATCCATCCAAACTGACTGAGTCTATCCATCCAAACTGACTGAGTCTATCGATCCATCCATCCATCCATCCATCCATCCATCTCATCTATCCATCCAAACTGGCTGAGTCTATCCATCCAAACTGACTGAGTCTATCCATCCAAACTGACTGAGTCTGTCCATCCAAACTGACTGAGTCTATCCATCCAAACTGACTGAGTCTATCCATCCAAACGGACTGAGTCTGTCCATGCAAACTGACTGAGTCTGTCCATACAAACTGACTGAGTCTATCCATCCAAACTGACTGAGTCTATCCATCCAAACTGACTGAGTCTGTCCATCCAAACTGACTGAGTCTATCCATCCAAACTGACTGAGTCTATCCATCCAAACTGACTGAGTCTGTCCATCCAAACTGACTGAGTCTGTCCATCCAAACTGACTGAGTCTATCCATCCAAACTGACTGAGTCAATCCATCCATCCGTCTCAGCTATCCATCCAAACTGACTGAGTCTATCCATCCATCCGTCTCATCTGTCCATCCAAACTGACTGAGTCTATCAATCCAAACTGACTTAGTCTATCCATCCAAACTGACTGAGTCTATCCATCCATCCATCTCATCTATCCATCCAAACTGACTGAGTCTATCCATCCATCCGTCTCATCTGTCCATTCAAACTGACTGAGTCTTTCCATCCAAACAGACTGAGCCTATCCATCCAAACTGACTGAGTCTATCCATCCAAACTGACTGAGACTATCCATCCATCCAATCTCATCTATCCATCCAAACTGACTGAGTCTATCCATCCAAACTGACTGAGTCTATCCATCCAAACTGACTGAGTCTATCCATCCAAACTGACTGAGTCTATCCATCCATCCGTCTCATCTATCCATCCAAACTGACTGAGTATATCCATCCAAACTGACTGAGTCTGTCCTTCCAAACTGACTGAGTCTGTCCATCCAAACTGACTGAGTCTATCCATCCAAACTAACTGAGTCTATCCATCCAACCTGACTGAGTCAATCCATCCATCCGTCTCATCTATCCATCCAAACTGACTGAGTCTATCCATCCAAACTGACTGAGTCTATCCATCCATCCGTCTCATCTGTCCATCCAAACTGACTGAGTCTATCCATCCAAACTGACTGAGTCTATCCATCCAAACTGACATAGTCTATCCATCCATCCATCTCATCTATCCATCCAAACTGACTGAGTCTATCCATCCAAACTGACTGAGTCTATCCATCCAAACTGACTGAGTATATCCATCCAAACTGACTGAGTCTATCCATCCATCCGTCTCATCTATCCATCCAAACTGACTGAGTCTGTCCATCCAAATTGACTGAGTCTATCTATCCATCCGTCTCATCTATCCATCCAAACTGACTGAGTCTATCCATCCAAACTTACTGAGTCTATCCATCCAAACTGACTGAGTCTGTCCATCCAAACTGACTGAGTCTATCCATCCATCCGTCTCATCTGTCCATCCAAACTGACTGAGTCTATCCATCCAAACTGACTAAGTCTATCCATCCAAACTGACTGAGTCTATCCATCCATCCATCCGTCTCATCTATCCATCCAAACTGACTGAGTCTATCCATCCATCCATCCATCCATCTCATCTATCCATCCAAACTGACTGAGTCTGTCCATCCAAACTGACTGAGTCTATCTATCCATCCGTCTCATCTATCCATCCAAACTGACTGAGTCTATCCATCCAAACTGACTGAGTCTGTCCATCCAAACTGACTGAGTCTATCCATCCATCCGTCTCATCTGTCCATCCAAACTGACTGAGTCTATCCATCCAAGCTGACTGAGTCTATCCATCCAAACTGACTGAGTCTATCCATCCAAACTGACTGAGTCTATCCATCCATCTGTCTCATCTATCCATCCAAACTGACTGAGTCTATCCATCCATCCGTCTCATCTATCCATCCAAACTGACATAGTCTATCCATCCATCCATCTCATCTATCCATCCAAACTGACTGAGTCTATCCATCCAAACTGACTGAGTCTATCCATCCAAACTAACTGAGTCTATCCATCCAACCTGACTGAGTCAATCCATCCATCCGTCTCATCTATCCATCCAAACTGACTGAGTCTATCCATCCAAACTGACTGAGTCTATCCATCCATCCGTCTCATCTGTCCATCCAAACTGACTGAGTCTATCCATCCAAACTGACTGAGTCTATCCATCCAAACTAACTGAGTCTATCCATCCAAACTGACTGAGTCTATCCATCCATGCGTCTTATCTGTCCATCCTAACTGACTGAGTCTATCCATCCAAACTGACTGAGTCTATCCATCCAAACTAACTGAGTCTATCCATCCAAACTGACTGAGTCTATCCATCCAAACTGACCGAGTCTATCCATCCATCTGTCTCATCTATCCATCCAAACTGACTGAGTCTATCCATACAAACTGACTGAGTCTATCCATCCAAACTGACTGAGTCTATCCATCCAAACTGACTGAGTCTATCCATCCAAGCTGACTGAGTCTATCCATCCAAACTGACTGAGTCTATCCATCCAAACTGACTGAGTCTATCCATCCGTCTCATCTGTCCATCCAAACTGACTGAGTCTATCAATCCAAACTGACTGAGTCTATCCATCCAAACTGACTGAGTCTGTCCATCCAAACTGACTGAGTCTATCCATCCAAACTGACTGAGTCTATCCATCCAAACTGACTGAGTCTGTCCATCCAAACTGACTGAGTCTGTCCATCCAAACTGACTGAGTCTATCCATCCAAACTGACTGAGTCAATCCATCCATCCGTCTCAGCTATCCATCCAAACTGACTGAGTCTATCCATCCAAACTGACTGAGTCTATCCATCCATCCGTCTCATCTGTCCATCCAAACTGACTGAGTCTATCCATCCAAACTGACTGAGTCTATCCATTCAAACTGACTGAGTCTATCCATCCAAACTGACTGAGTCTATCCATCCATCCGTCTCATCTATCCATCCAAACTGACTGAGTCTATCCATCCAAACTGACTGAGTCTGTCCATCCAAACTGACTGAGTCTATCCATCCATCCGTCTCATCTGTCCATCCAAACTGACTGAGTCTATCCATCCATACTGACTAAGTCTATCCATCCAAACTGACTGAGTCTATCCATCCATCCATCCGTCTCATCTATCCATCCAAACTGACTGAGTCTATCCATCCATCCATCCATCCATCTCATCTATCCATCCAAACTGACTGAGTCTGTCCATCCAAACTGACTGAGTCTATCTATCCATCCGTCTCATCTATCCATCCAAACTGACTGAGTCTATCCATCCAAACTGACTGAGTCTGTCCATCCAAACTGACTGAGTCTATCCATCCATCCGTCTCATCTGTCCATCCAAACTGACTGAGTCTATCCATCCAAGCTGACTGAGTCTATCCATCCAAACTGACTGAGTCTATCCATCCAAACTGACTGAGTCTATCCATCCATCTGTCTCATCTATCCATCCAAACTGACTGAGTCTATCCATTAATCCGTCTCATCTATCCATCCAAGCTGACATAGTCTATCCATCCATCCATCTCATCTATCCATCCAAACTGACTGAGTCTATCCATCCAAACTGACTGAGTCTATCCATCCAAACTGACTGAGTCTATCCATCCAAACTGACATAGTCTATCCATCCATCCATCTCATCTATCCATCCAAACTGACTGAGTCTATCCATCCAAACTGACTGAGTCTATCCATCCATCCGTCTCATCTGTCCATCCAAACTGACTGAGTCTATCCATCCAAACTGACTGAGTCTATCCATCCAAACTAACTGAGTCTATCCATCCAAACTGACTGAGTCTATCCATCCATGCGTCTTATCTCTCCATCCTAACTGACTGAGTCTATCCATCCAAACTGACTGAGTCTATCCATCCAAACTGACTGAGTCTATCCATCCAAGCTGACTGAGTCTATCCATCCAAACTGACTGAGTCTATCCATCCAAACTGACTGAGTCTATCCATCCGTCTCATCTGTCCATCCAAACTGACTGAGTCTATCAATCCAAACTGACTGAGTCTATCCATCCAAACTGACTGAGTCTGTCCATCCAAACTGACTGAGTCTATCCATCCAAACTGACTGAGTCTATCCATCCAAACTGACTGAGTCTGTCCATCCAAACTGACTGAGTCTGTCCATCCAAACTGACTGAGTCTATCCATCCAAACTGACTGAGTCAATCCATCCATCCGTCTCAGCTATCCATCCAAACTGACTGAGTCTGTCCATCCAAACTGACTGAGTCTGTCCATCCAAACTGACTGAGTCTATCCATCCAAACTGACTGAGTCAATCCATCCATCCGTCTCAGCTATCCATCCAAACTGACTGAGTCTATCCATCCATCCGTCTCATCTGTCCATCCAAACTGACTGAGTCTATCAATCCAAACTGACTTAGTCTATCCATCCAAACTGACTGAGTCTATCCATCCATCCATCTCATCTATCCATCCAAACTGACTGAGTCTATCCATCCATCCATCTCATCTATCCATCCAAACTGACTGAGTCTATCCATCCATCCGTCTCATCTGTCCATTCAAACTGACTGAGTCTTTCCATCCAAACAGACTGAGCCTATCCATCCAAACTGACTGAGTCTATCCATCCAAACTGACTGAGTCTATCCATCCAAACTAACTGAGTCTATCCATCCAAACTGACTGAGTCTATCCATCCAAACTGACTGAGTCTATCCATCCAAACTGACTGAGTCTATCCATCCAAACTGACTGAGTCTATCCATCCATCCGTCTCATCTATCCATCCAAACTGACTGAGTATATCCATCCAAACTGACTGAGTCTGTCCTTCCAAACTGACTGAGTCTGTCCATCCAAACTGACTGAGTCTATCCATCCAAACTAACTGAGTCTATCCATCCAACCTGACTGAGTCAATCCATCCATCCGTCTCATCTATCCATCCAAACTGACTGAGTCTATCCATCCAAACTGACTGAGTCTATCCATCCATCCGTCTCATCTGTCCATCCAAACTGACTGAGTCTATCCATCCAAACTGACTGAGTCTATCCATCCAAACTGACATAGTCTATCCATCCATCCATCTCATCTATCCATCCAAACTGACTGAGTCTATCCATCCAAACTGACTGAGTCTATCCATCCAAACTGACTGAGTATATCCATCCAAACTGACTGAGTCTATCCATCCATCCGTCTCATCTATCCATCCAAACTGACTGAGTCTGTCCATCCAAATTGACTGAGTCTATCTATCCATCCGTCTCATCTATCCATCCAAACTGACTGAGTCTATCCATCCAAACTTACTGAGTCTATCCATCCAAACTGACTGAGTCTGTCCATCCAAACTGACTGAGTCTATCCATCCATCCGTCTCATCTGTCCATCCAAACTGACTGAGTCTATCCATCCAAACTGACTAAGTCTATCCATCCAAACTGACTGAGTCTATCCATCCATCCATCCGTCTCATCTATCCATCCAAACTGACTGAGTCTATCCATCCATCCATCCATCCATCTCATCTATCCATCCAATCTGACTGAGTCTGTCCATCCAAACTGACTGAGTCTATCTATCCATCCGTCTCATCTATCCATCCAAACTGACTGAGTCTATCCATCCAAACTGACTGAGTCTGTCCATCCAAACTGACTGAGTCTATCCATCCATCCGTCTCATCTGTCCATCCAAACTGACTGAGTCTATCCATCCAAGCTGACTGAGTCTATCCATCCAAACTGACTGAGTCTATCCATCCAAACTGACTGAGTCTATCCATCCATCTGTCTCATCTATCCATCCAAACTGACTGAGTCTATCCATCCATCCGTCTCATCTATCCATCCAAACTGACATAGTCTATCCATCCATCCATCTCATCTATCCATCCAAACTGACTGAGTCTATCCATCCAAACTGACTGAGTCTATCCATCCAAACTAACTGAGTCTATCCATCCAACCTGACTGAGTCAATCCATCCATCCGTCTCATCTATCCATCCAAACTGACTAAGTCTATCCATCCAAACTGACTGAGTCTATCCATCCATCCGTCTCATCTGTCCATCCAAACTGACTGAGTCTATCCATCCAAACTGACTGAGTCTATCCATCCAAACTAACTGAGTCTATCCATCCAAACTGACTGAGTCTATCCATCCATGCGTCTTATCTGTCCATCCTAACTGACTGAGTCTATCCATCCAAACTGACTGAGTCTATCCATCCAAACTAACTGAGTCTATCCATCCAAACTGACTGAGTCTATCCATCCAAACTGACTGAGTCTATCCATCCATCTGTCTCATCTATCCATCCAAACTGACTGAGTCTATCCATACAAACTGACTGAGTCTATCCATCCATCCGTCTCATCTGTCCATCCAAACTGACTGAGTCTATCCATCCAAACTGACTGAGTCTATCCATCCAAACTGACTGAGTCTATCCATCCAAGCTGACTGAGTCTATCCATCCAAACTGACTGAGTCTATCCATCCAAACTGACTGAGTCTATCCATCCGTCTCATCTGTCCATCCAAACTGACTGAGTCTATCAATCCAAACTGACTGAGTCTATCCATCCAAACTGACTGAGTCTGTCCATCCAAACTGACTGAGTCTATCCATCCAAACTGACTGAGTCTATCCATCCAAACTGACTGAGTCTGTCCATCCAAACTGACTGAGTCTGTCCATCCAAACTGACTGAGTCTATCCATCCAAACTGACTGAGTCAATCCATCCATCCGTCTCAGCTATCCATCCAAACTGACTGAGTCTATCCATCCAAACTGACTGAGTCTATCCATCCATCCGTCTCATCTGTCCATCCAAACTGACTGAGTCTATCCATCCAAACTGACTGAGTCTATCCATTCAAACTGACTGAGTCTATCCATCCAAACTGACTGAGTCTATCCATCCATCCGTCTCATCTATCCATCCAAACTGACTGAGTCTATCCATCCAAACTGACTGAGTCTGTCCATCCAAACTGACTGAGTCTATCCATCCATCCGTCTCATCTGTCCATCCAAACTGACTGAGTCTATCCATCCAAACTGACTAAGTCTATCCATCCAAACTGACTGAGTCTATCCATCCATCCATCCGTCTCATCTATCCATCCAAACTGACTGAGTCTATCCATCCATCCATCCATCCATCTCATCTATCCATCCAAACTGACTGAGTCTGTCCATCCAAACTGACTGAGTCTATCTATCCATCCGTCTCATCTATCCATCCAAACTGACTGAGTCTATCCATCCAAACTGACTGAGTCTGTCCATCCAAACTGACTGAGTCTATCCATCCATCCGTCTCATCTGTCCATCCAAACTGACTGAGTCTATCCATCCAAGCTGACTGAGTCTATCCATCCAAACTGACTGAGTCTATCCATCCAAACTGACTGAGTCTATCCATCCATCTGTCTCATCTATCCATCCAAACTGACTGAGTCTATCCATTAATCCGTCTCATCTATCCATCCAAACTGACATAGTCTATCCATCCATCCATCTCATCTATCCATCCAAACTGACTGAGTCTATCCATCCAAACTGACTGAGTCTATCCATCCAAACTGACTGAGTCTATCCATCCAAACTGACATAGTCTATCCATCCATCCATCTCATCTATCCATCCAAACTGACTGAGTCTATCCATCCAAACTGACTGAGTCTATCCATCCATCCGTCTCATCTGTCCATCCAAACTGACTGAGTCTATCCATCCAAACTGACTGAGTCTATCCATCCAAACTAACTGAGTCTATCCATCCAAACTGACTGAGTCTATCCATCCATGCGTCTTATCTCTCCATCCTAACTGACTGAGTCTATCCATCCAAACTGACTGAGTTTATCCATCCAAACTAACTGAGTCTATCCATCCAAACTGACTGAGTCTATCCATCCAAACTGACTGAGTCTATCCATCCATCTGTCTCATCTATCCATCCAAACTGACTGAGTCTATCCATACAAACTGACTGAGTCTATCCATCCATCCGTCTCATCTGTCCATCCAAACTGACTGAGTCTATCCATCCAAACTGACTGAGTCTATCCATCCAAACTGACTGAGTCTATCCATCCAAGCTGACTGAGTCTATCCATCCAAACTGACTGAGTCTATCCATCCAAACTGACTGAGTCTATCCATCCGTCTCATCTGTCCATCCAAACTGACTGAGTCTATCAATCCAAACTGACTGAGTCTATCCATCCAAACTGACTGAGTCTGTCCATCCAAACTGACTGAGTCTATCCATCCAAACTGACTGAGTCTATCCATCCAAACTGACTGAGTCTGTCCATCCAAACTGACTGAGTCTATCCATCCAAACTGACTGAGTCAATCCATCCATCCGTCTCAGCTATCCATCCAAACTGACTGAGTCTATCCATCCAAACTGACTGAGTCTATCCATCCATCCGTCTCATCTGTCCATCCAAACTGACTGAGTCTATCCATCCAAACTGACTGAGTCTATCCATCCAAACTAACTGAGTCTATCCATCCAAACTGACTGAGTCTATCCATCCATGCGTCTTATCTCTCCATCCTAACTGACTGAGTCTATCCATCCAAACTGACTGAGTCTATCCATCCAAACTAACTGAGTCTATCCATCCAACCTGACTGAGTCAATCCATCCATCCGTCTCATCTATCCATCCAAACTGACTAAGTCTATCCATCCAAACTGACTGAGTCTATCCATCCAAACTGACTGAGTCTATCCATCCATCTGTCTCATCTATCCATCCAAACTGACTGAGTCTATCCATCCATCCGTCTCATCTATCCATCCAAACTGACATAGTCTATCCATCCATCCATCTCATCTATCCATCCAAACTGACTGAGTCTATCCATCCAAACTGACTGAGTCTATCCATCCAAACTAACTGAGTCTATCCATCCAACCTGACTGAGTCAATCCATCCATCCGTCTCATCTATCCATCCAAACTGACTAAGTCTATCCATCCAAACTGACTGAGTCTATCCATCCATCCGTCTCATCTGTCCATCCAAACTGACTGAGTCTATCCATCCAAACTGACTGAGTCTATCCATCCAAACTAACTGAGTCTATCCATCCAAACTGACTGAGTCTATCCATCCATGCGTCTTATCTGTCCATCCTAACTGACTGAGTCTATCCATCCAAACTGACTGAGTCTATCCATCCAAACTAACTGAGTCTATCCATCCAAACTGACTGAGTCTATCCATCCAAACTGACTGAGTCTATCCATCCATCTGTCTCATCTATCCATCCAAACTGACTGAGTCTATCCATACAAACTGACTGAGTCTATCCATCCATCCGTCTCATCTGTCCATCCAAACTGACTGAGTCTATCCATCCAAACTGACTGAGTCTATCCATCCAAACTGACTGAGTCTATCCATCCAAGCTGACTGAGTCTATCCATCCAAACTGACTGAGTCTATCCATCCAAACTGACTGAGTCTATCCATCCGTCTCATCTGTCCATCCAAACTGACTGAGTCTATCAATCCAAACTGACTGAGTCTATCCATCCAAACTGACTGAGTCTGTCCATCCAAACTGACTGAGTCTATCCATCCAAACTGACTGAGTCTATCCATCCAAACTGACTGAGTCTGTCCATCCAAACTGACTGAGTCTGTCCATCCAAACTGACTGAGTCTATCCATCCAAACTGACTGAGTCAATCCATCCATCCGTCTCAGCTATCCATCCAAACTGACTGAGTCTATCCATCCAAACTGACTGAGTCTATCCATCCATCCGTCTCATCTGTCCATCCAAACTGACTGAGTCTATCCATCCAAACTGACTGAGTCTATCCATTCAAACTGACTGAGTCTATCCATCCAAACTGACTGAGTCTATCCATCCATCCGTCTCATCTATCCATCCAAACTGACTGAGTCTATCCATCCAAACTGACTGAGTCTGTCCATCCAAACTGACTGAGTCTATCCATCCATCCGTCTCATCTGTCCATCCAAACTGACTGAGTCTATCCATCCAAACTGACTAAGTCTATCCATCCAAACTGACTGAGTCTATCCATCCATCCATCCGTCTCATCTATCCATCCAAACTGACTGAGTCTATCCATCCATCCATCCATCCATCTCATCTATCCATCCAAACTGACTGAGTCTGTCCATCCAAACTGACTGAGTCTATCTATCCATCCGTCTCATCTATCCATCCAAACTGACTGAGTCTATCCATCCAAACTGACTGAGTCTGTCCATCCAAACTGACTGAGTCTATCCATCCATCCGTCTCATCTGTCCATCCAAACTGACTGAGTCTATCCATCCAAGCTGACTGAGTCTATCCATCCAAACTGACTGAGTCTATCCATCCAAACTGACTGAGTCTATCCATCCATCTGTCTCATCTATCCATCCAAACTGACTGAGTCTATCCATTAATCCGTCTCATCTATCCATCCAAACTGACATAGTCTATCCATCCATCCATCTCATCTATCCATCCAAACTGACTGAGTCTATCCATCCAAACTGACTGAGTCTATCCATCCAAACTGACTGAGTCTATCCATCCAAACTGACATAGTCTATCCATCCATCCATCTCATCTATCCATCCAAACTGACTGAGTCTATCCATCCAAACTGACTGAGTCTATCCATCCATCCGTCTCATCTGTCCATCCAAACTGACTGAGTCTATCCATCCAAACTGACTGAGTCTATCCATCCAAACTAACTGAGTCTATCCATCCAAACTGACTGAGTCTATCCATCCATGCGTCTTATCTCTCCATCCTAACTGACTGAGTCTATCCATCCAAACTGACTGAGTTTATCCATCCAAACTAACTGAGTCTATCCATCCAAACTGACTGAGTCTATCCATCCAAACTGACTGAGTCTATCCATCCATCTGTCTCATCTATCCATCCAAACTGACTGAGTCTATCCATACAAACTGACTGAGTCTATCCATCCATCCGTCTCATCTGTCCATCCAAACTGACTGAGTCTATCCATCCAAACTGACTGAGTCTATCCATCCAAACTGACTGAGTCTATCCATCCAAGCTGACTGAGTCTATCCATCCAAACTGACTGAGTCTATCCATCCAAACTGACTGAGTCTATCCATCCGTCTCATCTGTCCATCCAAACTGACTGAGTCTATCAATCCAAACTGACTGAGTCTATCCATCCAAACTGACTGAGTCTGTCCATCCAAACTGACTGAGTCTATCCATCCAAACTGACTGAGTCTATCCATCCAAACTGACTGAGTCTGTCCATCCAAACTGACTGAGTCTATCCATCCAAACTGACTGAGTCAATCCATCCATCCGTCTCAGCTATCCATCCAAACTGACTGAGTCTATCCATCCAAACTGACTGAGTCTATCCATCCATCCGTCTCATCTGTCCATCCAAACTGACTGAGTCTATCCATCCAAACTGACTGAGTCTATCCATCCAAACTAACTGAGTCTATCCATCCAAACTGACTGAGTCTATCCATCCATGCGTCTTATCTCTCCATCCTAACTGACTGAGTCTATCCATCCAAACTGACTGAGTCTATCCATCCAAACTAACTGAGTCTATCCATCCAAACTGACTGAGTCTATCCATCCAAACTGACTGAGTCTATCCATCCATCTGTCTCATCTATCCATCCAAACTGACTGAGTCTATCCATACAAACTGACTGAGTCTATCCATCCATCCGTCTCATCTGTCCATCCAAACTGACTGAGTCTATCCATCCAAACTGACTGAGTCTATCCATCCAAACTGACTGAGTCTATCCATCCAAGCTGACTGAGTCTATCCATCCAAACTGACTGAGTCTATCCATCCAAACTGACTGAGTCTATCCATCCGTCTCATCTGTCCATCCAAACTGACTGAGTCTATCAATCCAAACTGACTGAGTCTATCCATCCAAACTGACTGAGTCTGTCCATCCAAACTGACTGAGTCTATCCATCCAAACTGACTGAGTCTATCCATCCAAACTGACTGAGTCTGTCCATCCAAACTGACTGAGTCTATCCATCCAAACTGACTGAGTCAATCCATCCATCCGTCTCAGCTATCCATCCAAACTGACTGAGTCTATCCATCCAAACTGACTGAGTCTATCCATCCATCCGTCTCATCTGTCCATCCAAACTGACTGAGTCTATCCATCCAAACTGACTGAGTCTATCCATCCAAACTGACTGAGTCTATCCATCCAAGCTGACTGAGTCTATCCATCCAAACTGACTGAGTCTATCCATCCAAACTGACTGAGTCTATCCATCCGTCTCATCTGTCCATCCAAACTGACTGAGTCTATCAATCCAAACTGACTGAGTCTATCCATCCAAACTGACTGAGTCTGTCCATCCAAACTGACTGAGTCTATCCATCCAAACTGACTGAGTCTATCCATCCAAACTGACTGAGTCTGTCCATCCAAACTGACTGAGTCTGTCCATCCAAACTGACTGAGTCTATCCATCCAAACTGACTGAGTCAATCCATCCATCCGTCTCAGCTATCCATCCAAACTGACTGAGTCTATCCATCCAAACTGACTGAGTCTATCCATCCATCCGTCTCATCTGTCCATCCAAACTGACTGAGTCTATCCATCCAAACTGACTGAGTCTATCCATTCAAACTGACTGAGTCTATCCATCCAAACTGACTGAGTCTATCCATCCATCCGTCTCATCTATCCATCCAAACTGACTGAGTCTATCCATCCAAACTGACTGAGTCTGTCCATCCAAACTGACTGAGTCTATCCATCCATCCGTCTCATCTGTCCATCCAAACTGACTGAGTCTATCCATCCATACTGACTAAGTCTATCCATCCAAACTGACTGAGTCTATCCATCCATCCATCCGTCTCATCTATCCATCCAAACTGACTGAGTCTATCCATCCATCCATCCATCCATCTCATCTATCCATCCAAACTGACTGAGTCTGTCCATCCAAACTGACTGAGTCTATCTATCAATCCGTCTCATCTATCCATCCAAACTGACTGAGTCTATCCATCCAAACTGACTGAGTCTGTCCATCCAAACTGACTGAGTCTATCCATCCATCCGTCTCATCTGTCCATCCAAACTGACTGAGTCTATCCATCCAAGCTGACTGAGTCTATCCATCCAAACTGACTGAGTCTATCCATCCAAACTGACTGAGTCTATCCATCCATCTGTCTCATCTATCCATCCAAACTGACTGAGTCTATCCATTAATCCGTCTCATCTATCCATCCAAACTGACATAGTCTATCCATCCATCCATCTCATCTATCCATCCAAACTGACTGAGTCTATCCATCCAAACTGACTGAGTCTATCCATCCAAACTGACTGAGTCTATCCATCCAAACTGACATAGTCTATCCATCCATCCATCTCATCTATCCATCCAAACTGACTGAGTCTATCCATCCAAACTGACTGAGTCTATCCATCCATCCGTCTCATCTGTCCATCCAAACTGACTGAGTCTATCCATCCAAACTGACTGAGTCTATCCATCCAAACTAACTGAGTCTATCCATCCAAACTGACTGAGTCTATCCATCCATGCGTCTTATCTCTCCATCCTAACTGACTGAGTCTATCCATCCAAACTGACTGAGTCTATCCATCCAAACTAACTGAGTCTATCCATCCAAACTGACTGAGTCTATCCATCCAAACTGACTGAGTCTATCCATCCATCTGTCTCATCTATCCATCCAAACTGACTGCGTCTATCCATACAAACTGACTGAGTCTATCCATCCATCCGTCTCATCTGTCCATCCAAACTGACTGAGTCTATCCATCCAAACTGACTGAGTCTATCCATCCAAACTGACTGAGTCTATCCATCCAAGCTGACTGAGTCTATCCATCCAAACTGATTGAGTCTATCCATCCAAACTGACTGAGTCTATCCATCCGTCTCATCTGTCCATCCAAACTGACTGAGTCTATCAATCCAAACTGACTGAGTCTATCCATCCAAACTGACTGAGTCTGTCCATCCAAACTGACTGAGTCTATCCATCCAAACTGACTGAGTCTATCCATCCAAACTGACTGAGTCTGTCCATCCAAACTGACTGAGTCTGTCCATCCAAACTGACTGAGTCTATCCATCCAAACTGACTGAGTCAATCCATCCATCCGTCTCAGCTATCCATCCAAACTGACTGAGTCTGTCCATCCAAACTGACTGAGTCTGTCCATCCAAACTGACTGAGTCTATCCATCCAAACTGACTGAGTCAATCCATCCATCCGTCTCAGCTATCCATCCAAACTGACTGAGTCTATCCATCCATCCGTCTCATCTGTCCATCCAAACTGACTGAGTCTATCAATCCAAACTGACTTAGTCTATCCATCCAAACTGACTGAGTCTATCCATCCATCCATCTCATCTATCCATCCAAACTGACTGAGTCTATCCATCCATCCATCTCATCTATCCATCCAAACTGACTGAGTCTATCCATCCATCCGTCTCATCTGTCCATTCAAACTGACTGAGTCTTTCCATCCAAACAGACTGAGCCTATCCATCCAAACTGACTGAGTCTATCCATCCAAACTGACTGAGTCTATCCATCCAAACTAACTGAGTCTATCCATCCAAACTGACTGAGTCTATCCATCCAAACTGACTGAGTCTATCCATCCAAACTGACTGAGTCTATCCATCCAAACTGACTGAGTCTATCCATCCATCCGTCTCATCTATCCATCCAAACTGACTGAGTATATCCATCCAAACTGACTGAGTCTGTCCTTCCAAACTGACTGAGTCTGTCCATCCAAACTGACTGAGTCTATCCATCCAAACTAACTGAGTCTATCCATCCAACCTGACTGAGTCAATCCATCCATCCGTCTCATCTATCCATCCAAACTGACTGAGTCTATCCATCCAAACTGACTGAGTCTATCCATCCATCCGTCTCATCTGTCCATCCAAACTGACTGAGTCTATCCATCCAAACTGACTGAGTCTATCCATCCAAACTGACATAGTCTATCCATCCATCCATCTCATCTATCCATCCAAACTGACTGAGTCTATCCATCCAAACTGACTGAGTCTATCCATCCAAACTGACTGAGTATATCCATCCAAACTGACTGAGTCTATCCATCCATCCGTCTCATCTATCCATCCAAACTGACTGAGTCTGTCCATCCAAATTGACTGAGTCTATCTATCCATCCGTCTCATCTATCCATCCAAACTGACTGAGTCTATCCATCCAAACTTACTGAGTCTATCCATCCAAACTGACTGAGTCTGTCCATCCAAACTGACTGAGTCTATCCATCCATCCGTCTCATCTGTCCATCCAAACTGACTGAGTCTATCCATCCAAACTGACTAAGTCTATCCATCCAAACTGACTGAGTCTATCCATCCATCCATCCGTCTCATCTATCCATCCAAACTCACTGAGTCTATCCATCCATCCATCCATCCATCTCATCTATCCATCCAAACTGACTGAGTCTGTCCATCCAAACTGACTGAGTCTATCTATCCATCCGTCTCATCTATCCATCCAAACTGACTGAGTCTATCCATCCAAACTGACTGAGTCTGTCCATCCAAACTGACTGAGTCTATCCATCCATCCGTCTCATCTGTCCATCCAAACTGACTGAGTCTATCCATCCAAGCTGACTGAGTCTATCCATCCAAACTGACTGAGTCTATCCATCCAAACTCACTGAGTCTATCCATCCATCTGTCTCATCTATCCATCCAAACTGACTGAGTCTATCCATCCATCCGTCTCATCTATCCATCCAAACTGACATAGTCTATCCATCCATCCATCTCATCTATCCATCCAAACTGACTGAGTCTATCCATCCAAACTGACTGAGTCTATCCATCCAAACTAACTGAGTCTATCCATCCAACCTGACTGAGTCAATCCATCCATCCGTCTCATCTATCCATCCAAACTGACTAAGTCTATCCATCCAAACTGACTGAGTCTATCCATCCATCCGTCTCATCTGTCCATCCAAACTGACTGAGTCTATCCATCCAAACTGACTGAGTCTATCCATCCAAACTAACTGAGTCTATCCATCCAAACTGACTGAGTCTATCCATCCATGCGTCTTATCTGTCCATCCTAACTGACTGAGTCTATCCATCCAAACTGACTGAGTCTATCCATCCAAACTAACTGAGTCTATCCATCCAAACTGACTGAGTCTATCCATCCAAACTGACTGAGTCTATCCATCCATCTGTCTCATCTATCCATCCAAACTGACTGAGTCTATCCATACAAACTGACTGAGTCTATCCATCCATCCGTCTCATCTGTCCATCCAAACTGACTGAGTCTATCCATCCAAACTGACTGAGTCTATCCATCCAAACTGACTGAGTCTATCCATCCAAGCTGACTGAGTCTATCCATCCAAACTGACTGAGTCTATCCATCCAAACTGACTGAGTCTATCCATCCGTCTCATCTGTCCATCCAAACTGACTGAGTCTATCAATCCAAACTGACTGAGTCTATCCATCCAAACTGACTGAGTCTGTCCATCCAATCTGACTGAGTCTATCCATCCAAACTGACTGAGTCTATCCATCCAAACTGACTGAGTCTGTCCATCCAAACTGACTGAGTCTGTCCATCCAAACTGACTGAGTCTATCCATCCAAACTGACTGAGTCAATCCATCCATCCGTCTCAGCTATCCATCCAAACTGACTGAGTCTATCCATCCAAACTGACTGAGTCTATCCATCCATCCGTCTCATCTGTCCATCCAAACTGACTGAGTCTATCCATCCAAACTGACTGAGTCTATCCATTCAAACTGACTGAGTCTATCCATCCAAACTGACTGAGTCTATCCATCCATCCGTCTCATCTATCCATCCAAACTGACTGAGTCTATCCATCCAAACTGACTGAGTCTGTCCATCCAAACTGACTGAGTCTATCCATCCATCCGTCTCATCTGTCCATCCAAACTGACTGAGTCTATCCATCCAAACTGACTAAGTCTATCCATCCAAACTGACTGAGTCTATCCATCCATCCATCCGTCTCATCTATCCATCCAAACTGACTGAGTCTATCCATCCATCCATCCATCCATCTCATCTATCCATCCAAACTGACTGAGTCTGTCCATCCAAACTGACTGAGTCTATCTATCCATCCGTCTCATCTATCCATCCAAACTGACTGAGTCTATCCATCCAAACTGACTGAGTCTGTCCATCCAAACTGACTGAGTCTATCCATCCATCCGTCTCATCTGTCCATCCAAACTGACTGAGTCTATCCATCCAAGCTGACTGAGTCTATCCATCCAAACTGACTGAGTCTATCCATCCAAACTGACTGAGTCTATCCATCCATCTGTCTCATCTATCCATCCAAACTGACTGAGTCTATCCATTAATCCGTCTCATCTATCCATCCAAACTGACATAGTCTATCCATCCATCCATCTCATCTATCCATCCAAACTGACTGAGTCTATCCATCCAAACTGACTGAGTCTATCCATCCAAACTGACTGAGTCTATCCATCCAAACTGACATAGTCTATCCATCCATCCATCTCATCTATCCATCCAAACTGACTGAGTCTATCCATCCAAACTGACTGAGTCTATCCATCCATCCGTCTCATCTGTCCATCCAAACTGACTGAGTCTATCCATCCAAACTGACTGAGTCTATCCATCCAAACTAACTGAGTCTATCCATCCAAACTGACTGAGTCTATCCATCCATGCGTCTTATCTCTCCATCCTAACTGACTGAGTCTATCCATCCAAACTGACTGAGTCTATCCATCCAAACTAACTGAGTCTATCCATCCAAACTGACTGAGTCTATCCATCCAAACTGACTGAGTCTATCCATCCATCTGTCTCATCTATCCATCCAAACTGACTGAGTCTATCCATACAAACTGACTGAGTCTATCCATCCATCCGTCTCATCTGTCCATCCAAACTGACTGAGTCTATCCATCCAAACTGACTGAGTCTATCCATCCAAACTGACTGAGTCTATCCATCCAAGCTGACTGAGTCTATCCATCCAAACTGACTGAGTCTATCCATCCAAACTGACTGAGTCTATCCATCCGTCTCATCTGTCCATCCAAACTGACTGAGTCTATCAATCCAAACTGACTGAGTCTATCCATCCAAACTGACTGAGTCTGTCCATCCAAACTGACTGAGTCTATCCATCCAAACTGACTGAGTCTATCCATCCAAACTGACTGAGTCTGTCCATCCAAACTGACTGAGTCTATCCATCCAAACTGACTGAGTCAATCCATCCATCCGTCTCAGCTATCCATCCAAACTGACTGAGTCTATCCATCCAAACTGACTGAGTCTATCCATCCATCCGTCTCATCTGTCCATCCAAACTGACTGAGTCTATCCATCCAAACTGACTGAGTCTATCCATCCAAACTAACTGAGTCTATCCATCCAAACTGACTGAGTCTGTCCATCCAAACTGACTGAGTCTATCCATCCAAACTGACTGAGTCTATCCATCCAAACTGACTGAGTCTGTCCATCCAAACTGACTGAGTCTGTCCATCCAAACTGACTGAGTCTATCCATCCAAACTGACTGAGTCAATCCATCCATCCGTCTCAGCTATCCATCCAAACTGACTGAGTCTATCCATCCAAACTGACTGAGTCTATCCATCCATCCGTCTCATCTGTCCATCCAAACTGACTGAGTCTATCCATCCAAACTGACTGAGTCTATCCATTCAAACTGACTGAGTCTATCCATCCAAACTGACTGAGTCTATCCATCCATCCGTCTCATCTATCCATCCAAACTGACTGAGTCTATCCATCCAAACTGACTGAGTCTGTCCATCCAAACTGACTGAGTCTATCCATCCATCCGTCTCATCTGTCCATCCAAACTGACTGAGTCTATCCATCCAAACTGACTAAGTCTATCCATCCAAACTGACTGAGTCTATCCATCCATCCATCCGTCTCATCTATCCATCCAAACTGACTGAGTCTATCCATCCATCCATCCATCCATCTCATCTATCCATCCAAACTGACTGAGTCTGTCCATCCAAACTGACTGAGTCTATCTATCCATCCGTCTCATCTATCCATCCAAACTGACTGAGTCTATCCATCCAAACTGACTGAGTCTGTCCATCCAAACTGACTGAGTCTATCCATCCATCCGTCTCATCTGTCCATCCAAACTGACTGAGTCTATCCATCCAAGCTGACTGAGTCTATCCATCCAAACTGACTGAGTCTATCCATCCAAACTGACTGAGTCTATCCATCCATCTGTCTCATCTATCCATCCAAACTGACTGAGTCTATCCATTAATCCGTCTCATCTATCCATCCAAACTGACATAGTCTATCCATCCATCCATCTCATCTATCCATCCAAACTGACTGAGTCTATCCATCCAAACTGACTGAGTCTATCCATCCAAACTGACTGAGTCTATCCATCCAAACTGACATAGTCTATCCATCCATCCATCTCATCTATCCATCCAAACTGACTGAGTCTATCCATCCAAACTGACTGAGTCTATCCATCCATCCGTCTCATCTGTCCATCCAAACTGACTGAGTCTATCCATCCAAACTGACTGAGTCTATCCATCCAAACTAACTGAGTCTATCCATCCAAACTGACTGAGTCTATCCATCCATGCGTCTTATCTCTCCATCCTAACTGACTGAGTCTATCCATCCAAACTGACTGAGTCTATCCATCCAAACTAACTGAGTCTATCCATCCAAACTGACTGAGTCTATCCATCCAAACTGACTGAGTCTATCCATCCATCTGTCTCATCTATCCATCCAAACTGACTGAGTCTATCCATACAAACTGACTGAGTCTATCCATCCATCCGTCTCATCTGTCCATCCAAACTGACTGAGTCTATCCATCCAAACTGACTGAGTCTATCCATCCAAACTGACTGAGTCTATCCATCCAAGCTGACTGAGTCTATCCATCCAAACTGACTGAGTCTATCCATCCAAACTGACTGAGTCTATCCATCCGTCTCATCTGTCCATCCAAACTGACTGAGTCTATCAATCCAAACTGACTGAGTCTATCCATCCAAACTGACTGAGTCTGTCCATCCAAACTGACTGAGTCTATCCATCCAAACTGACTGAGTCTATCCATCCAAACTGACTGAGTCTGTCCATCCAAACTGACTGAGTCTATCCATCCAAACTGACTGAGTCAATCCATCCATCCGTCTCAGCTATCCATCCAAACTGACTGAGTCTATCCATCCAAACTGACTGAGTCTATCCATCCATCCGTCTCATCTGTCCATCCAAACTGACTGAGTCTATCCATCCAAACTGACTGAGTCTATCCATCCAAACTAACTGAGTCTATCCATCCAAACTGACTGAGTCTATCCATCCATGCGTCTTATCTCTCCATCCTAACTGACTGAGTCTATCCATCCAAACTGACTGAGTCTATCCATCCAAACTAACTGAGTCTATCCATCCAAACTGACTGAGTCTATCCATCCAAACTGACTGAGTCTATCCATCCATCTGTCTCATCTATCCATCCAAACTGACTGAGTCTATCCATACAAACTGACTGAGTCTATCCATCCATCCGTCTCATCTGTCCATCCAAACTGACTGAGTCTATCCATCCAAACTGACTGAGTCTATCCATCCAAACTGACTGAGTCTATCCATCCAAGCTGACTGAGTCTATCCATCCAAACTGACTGAGTCTATCCATCCAAACTGACTGAGTCTATCCATCCGTCTCATCTGTCCATCCAAACTGACTGAGTCTATCAATCCAAACTGACTGAGTCTATCCATCCAAACTGACTGAGTCTGTCCATCCAAACTGACTGAGTCTATCCATCCAAACTGACTGAGTCTATCCATCCAAACTGACTGAGTCTGTCCATCCAAACTGACTGAGTCTATCCATCCAAACTGACTGAGTCAATCCATCCATCCGTCTCAGCTATCCATCCAAACTGACTGAGTCTATCCATCCAAACTGACTGAGTCTATCCATCCATCCGTCTCATCTGTCCATCCAAACTGACTGAGTCTATCCATCCAAACTGACTGAGTCTATCCATCCAAACTGACTGAGTCTATCCATCCAAGCTGACTGAGTCTATCCATCCAAACTGACTGAGTCTATCCATCCAAACTGACTGAGTCTATCCATCCGTCTCATCTGTCCATCCAAACTGACTGAGTCTATCAATCCAAACTGACTGAGTCTATCCATCCAAACTGACTGAGTCTGTCCATCCAAACTGACTGAGTCTATCCATCCAAACTGACTGAGTCTATCCATCCAAACTGACTGAGTCTGTCCATCCAAACTGACTGAGTCTGTCCATCCAAACTGACTGAGTCTATCCATCCAAACTGACTGAGTCAATCCATCCATCCGTCTCAGCTATCCATCCAAACTGACTGAGTCTATCCATCCAAACTGACTGAGTCTATCCATCCATCCGTCTCATCTGTCCATCCAAACTGACTGAGTCTATCCATCCAAACTGACTGAGTCTATCCATTCAAACTGACTGAGTCTATCCATCCAAACTGACTGAGTCTATCCATCCATCCGTCTCATCTATCCATCCAAACTGACTGAGTCTATCCATCCAAACTGACTGAGTCTGTCCATCCAAACTGACTGAGTCTATCCATCCATCCGTCTCATCTGTCCATCCAAACTGACTGAGTCTATCCATCCATACTGACTAAGTCTATCCATCCAAACTGACTGAGTCTATCCATCCATCCATCCGTCTCATCTATCCATCCAAACTGACTGAGTCTATCCATCCATCCATCCATCCATCTCATCTATCCATCCAAACTGACTGAGTCTGTCCATCCAAACTGACTGAGTCTATCTATCCATCCGTCTCATCTATCCATCCAAACTGACTGAGTCTATCCATCCAAACTGACTGAGTCTGTCCATCCAAACTGACTGAGTCTATCCATCCATCCGTCTCATCTGTCCATCCAAACTGACTGAGTCTATCCATCCAAGCTGACTGAGTCTATCCATCCAAACTGACTGAGTCTATCCATCCAAACTGACTGAGTCTATCCATCCATCTGTCTCATCTATCCATCCAAACTGACTGAGTCTATCCATTAATCCGTCTCATCTATCCATCCAAACTGACATAGTCTATCCATCCATCCATCTCATCTATCCATCCAAACTGACTGAGTCTATCCATCCAAACTGACTGAGTCTATCCATCCAAACTGACTGAGTCTATCCATCCAAACTGACATAGTCTATCCATCCATCCATCTCATCTATCCATCCAAACTGACTGAGTCTATCCATCCAAACTGACTGAGTCTATCCATCCATCCGTCTCATCTGTCCATCCAAACTGACTGAGTCTATCCATCCAAACTGACTGAGTCTATCCATCCAACCTAACTGAGTCTATCCATCCAAACTGACTGAGTCTATCCATCCATGCGTCTTATCTCTCCATCCTAACTGACTGAGTCTATCCATCCAAACTGACTGAGTCTATCCATCCAAACTAACTGAGTCTATCCATCCAAACTGACTGAGTCTATCCATCCAAACTGACTGAGTCTATCCATCCATCCGTCTCAGCTATCCATCCAAACTGACTGAGTCTATCCATCCAAACTGACTGAGTCTATCCATCCATCCGTCTCATCTGTCCATCCAAACTGACTGAGTCTATCCATCCAAACTGACTGAGTCTATCCATCCAAACTAACTGAGTCTATCCATCCAAACTGACTGAGTCTATCCATCCATGCGTCTTATCTCTCCATCCTAACTGACTGAGTCTATCCATCCAAACTGACTGAGTCTATCCATCCAAACTAACTGAGTCTATCCATCCAAACTGACTGAGTCTATCCATCCAAACTGACTGAGTCTATCCATCCATCTGTCTCATCTATCCATCCAAACTGACTGAGTCTATCCATACAAACTGACTGAGTCTATCCATCCATCCGTCTCATCTGTCCATCCAAACTGACTGAGTCTATCCATCCAAACTGACTGAGTCTATCCATCCAAACTGACTGAGTCTATCCATCCAAGCTGACTGAGTCTATCCATCCAAACTGACTGAGTCTATCCATCCAAACTGACTGAGTCTATCCATCCGTCTCATCTGTCCATCCAAACTGACTGAGTCTATCAATCCAAACTGACTGAGTCTATCCATCCAAACTGACTGAGTCTGTCCATCCAAACTGACTGAGTCTATCCATCCAAACTGACTGAGTCTATCCATCCAAACTGACTGAGTCTGTCCATCCAAACTGACTGAGTCTATCCATCCAAACTGACTGAGTCAATCCATCCATCCGTCTCAGCTATCCATCCAAACTGACTGAGTCTATCCATCCAAACTGACTGAGTCTATCCATCCATCCGTCTCATCTGTCCATCCAAACTGACTGAGTCTATCCATCCAAACTGACTGAGTCTATCCATCCAAACTGACTGAGTCTATCCATCCAAGCTGACTGAGTCTATCCATCCAAACTGACTGAGTCTATCCATCCAAACTGACTGAGTCTATCCATCCGTCTCATCTGTCCATCCAAACTGACTGAGTCTATCAATCCAAACTGACTGAGTCTATCCATCCAAACTGACTGAGTCTGTCCATCCAAACTGACTGAGTCTATCCATCCAAACTGACTGAGTCTATCCATCCAAACTGACTGAGTCTGTCCATCCAAACTGACTGAGTCTGTCCATCCAAACTGACTGAGTCTATCCATCCAAACTGACTGAGTCAATCCATCCATCCGTCTCAGCTATCCATCCAAACTGACTGAGTCTATCCATCCAAACTGACTGAGTCTATCCATCCATCCGTCTCATCTGTCCATCCAAACTGACTGAGTCTATCCATCCAAACTGACTGAGTCTATCCATTCAAACTGACTGAGTCTATCCATCCAAACTGACTGAGTCTATCCATCCATCCGTCTCATCTATCCATCCAAACTGACTGAGTCTATCCATCCAAACTGACTGAGTCTGTCCATCCAAACTGACTGAGTCTATCCATCCATCCGTCTCATCTGTCCATCCAAACTGACTGAGTCTATCCATCCATACTGACTAAGTCTATCCATCCAAACTGACTGAGTCTATCCATCCATCCATCCGTCTCATCTATCCATCCAAACTGACTGAGTCTATCCATCCATCCATCCATCCATCTCATCTATCCATCCAAACTGACTGAGTCTGTCCATCCAAACTGACTGAGTCTATCTATCCATCCGTCTCATCTATCCATCCAAACTGACTGAGTCTATCCATCCAAACTGACTGAGTCTGTCCATCCAAACTGACTGAGTCTATCCATCCATCCGTCTCATCTGTCCATCCAAACTGACTGAGTCTATCCATCCAAGCTGACTGAGTCTATCCATCCAAACTGACTGAGTCTATCCATCCAAACTGACTGAGTCTATCCATCCATCTGTCTCATCTATCCATCCAAACTGACTGAGTCTATCCATTAATCCGTCTCATCTATCCATCCAAACTGACATAGTCTATCCATCCATCCATCTCATCTATCCATCCAAACTGACTGAGTCTATCCATCCAAACTGACTGAGTCTATCCATCCAAACTGACTGAGTCTATCCATCCAAACTGACATAGTCTATCCATCCATCCATCTCATCTATCCATCCAAACTGACTGAGTCTATCCATCCAAACTGACTGAGTCTATCCATCCATCCGTCTCATCTGTCCATCCAAACTGACTGAGTCTATCCATCCAAACTGACTGAGTCTATCCATCCAACCTAACTGAGTCTATCCATCCAAACTGACTGAGTCTATCCATCCATGCGTCTTATCTCTCCATCCTAACTGACTGAGTCTATCCATCCAAACTGACTGAGTCTATCCATCCAAACTAACTGAGTCTATCCATCCAAACTGACTGAGTCTATCCATCCAAACTGACTGAGTCTATCCATCCATCTGTCTCATCTATCCATCCAAACTGACTGAGTCTATCCATACAAACTGACTGAGTCTATCCATCCATCCGTCTCATCTGTCCATCCAAACTGACTGAGTCTATCCATCCAAACTGACTGAGTCTATCCATCCAAACTGACTGAGTCTATCCATCCAAGCTGACTGAGTCTATCCATCCAAACTGACTGAGTCTATCCATCCAAACTGACTGAGTCTATCCATCCGTCTCATCTGTCCATCCAAACTGACTGAGTCTATCAATCCAAACTGACTGAGTCTATCCATCCAAACTGACTGAGTCTGTCCATCCAAACTGACTGAGTCTATCCATCCAAACTGACTGAGTCTATCCATCCAAACTGACTGAGTCTGTCCATCCAAACTGACTGAGTCTGTCCATCCAAACTGACTGAGTCTATCCATCCAAACTGACTGAGTCAATCCATCCATCCGTCTCAGCTATCCATCCAAACTGACTGAGTCTGTCCATCCAAACTGACTGAGTCTGTCCATCCAAACTGACTGAGTCTATCCATCCAAACTGACTGAGTCAATCCATCCATCCGTCTCAGCTATCCATCCAAACTGACTGAGTCTATCCATCCATCCGTCTCATCTGTCCATCCAAACTGACTGAGTCTATCAATCCAAACTGACTTAGTCTATCCATCCAAACTGACTGAGTCTATCCATCCATCCATCTCATCTATCCATCCAAACTGACTGAGTCTATCCATCCATCCATCTCATCTATCCATCCAAACTGACTGAGTCTATCCATCCATCCGTCTCATCTGTCCATTCAAACTGACTGAGTCTTTCCATCCAAACAGACTGAGCCTATCCATCCAAACTGACTGAGTCTATCCATCCAAACTGACTGAGTCTATCCATCCAAACTAACTGAGTCTATCCATCCAAACTGACTGAGTCTATCCATCCAAACTGACTGAGTCTATCCATCCAAACTGACTGAGTCTATCCATCCAAACTGACTGAGTCTATCCATCCATCCGTCTCATCTATCCATCCAAACTGACTGAGTATATCCATCCAAACTGACTGAGTCTGTCCTTCCAAACTGACTGAGTCTGTCCATCCAAACTGACTGAGTCTATCCATCCAAACTAACTGAGTCTATCCATCCAACCTGACTGAGTCAATCCATCCATCCGTCTCATCTATCCATCCAAACTGACTGAGTCTATCCATCCAAACTGACTGAGTCTATCCATCCATCCGTCTCATCTGTCCATCCAAACTGACTGAGTCTATCCATCCAAACTGACTGAGTCTATCCATCCAAACTGACATAGTCTATCCATCCATCCATCTCATCTATCCATCCAAACTGACTGAGTCTATCCATCCAAACTGACTGAGTCTATCCATCCAAACTGACTGAGTATATCCATCCAAACTGACTGAGTCTATCCATCCATCCGTCTCATCTATCCATCCAAACTGACTGAGTCTGTCCATCCAAATTGACTGAGTCTATCTATCCATCCGTCTCATCTATCCATCCAAACTGACTGAGTCTATCCATCCAAACTTACTGAGTCTATCCATCCAAACTGACTGAGTCTGTCCATCCAAACTGACTGAGTCTATCCATCCATCCGTCTCATCTGTCCATCCAAACTGACTGAGTCTATCCATCCAAACTGACTAAGTCTATCCATCCAAACTGACTGAGTCTATCCATCCATCCATCCGTCTCATCTATCCATCCAAACTCACTGAGTCTATCCATCTATCCATCCATCCATCTCATCTATCCATCCAAACTGACTGAGTCTGTCCATCCAAACTGACTGAGTCTATCTATCCATCCGTCTCATCTATCCATCCAAACTGACTGAGTCTATCCATCCAAACTGACTGAGTCTGTCCATCCAAACTGACTGAGTCTATCCATCCATCCGTCTCATCTGTCCATCCAAACTGACTGAGTCTATCCATCCAAGCTGACTGAGTCTATCCATCCAAACTGACTGAGTCTATCCATCCAAACTGACTGAGTCTATCCATCCATCTGTCTCATCTATCCATCCAAACTGACTGAGTCTATCCATCCATCCGTCTCATCTATCCATCCAAACTGACATAGTCTATCCATCCATCCATCTCATCTATCCATCCAAACTGACTGAGTCTATCCATCCAAACTGACTGAGTCTATCCATCCAAACTAACTGAGTCTATCCATCCAACCTGACTGAGTCAATCCATCCATCCGTCTCATCTATCCATCCAAACTGACTAAGTCTATCCATCCAAACTGACTGAGTCTATCCATCCATCCGTCTCATCTGTCCATCCAAACTGACTGAGTCTATCCATCCAAACTGACTGAGTCTATCCATCCAAACTAACTGAGTCTATCCATCCAAACTGACTGAGTCTATCCATCCATGCGTCTTATCTGTCCATCCTAACTGACTGAGTCTATCCATCCAAACTGACTGAGTCTATCCATCCAAACTAACTGAGTCTATCCATCCAAACTGACTGAGTCTATCCATCCAAACTGACTGAGTCTATCCATCCATCTGTCTCATCTATCCATCCAAACTGACTGAGTCTATCCATACAAACTGACTGAGTCTATCCATCCATCCGTCTCATCTGTCCATCCAAACTGACTGAGTCTATCCATCCAAACTGACTGAGTCTATCCATCCAAACTGACTGAGTCTATCCATCCAAGCTGACTGAGTCTATCCATCCAAACTGACTGAGTCTATCCATCCAAACTGACTGAGTCTATCCATCCGTCTCATCTGTCCATCCAAACTGACTGAGTCTATCAATCCAAACTGACTGAGTCTATCCATCCAAACTGACTGAGTCTGTCCATCCAAACTGACTGAGTCTATCCATCCAAACTGACTGAGTCTATCCATCCAAACTGACTGAGTCTGTCCATCCAAACTGACTGAGTCTGTCCATCCAAACTGACTGAGTCTATCCATCCAAACTGACTGAGTCAATCCATCCATCCGTCTCAGCTATCCATCCAAACTGACTGAGTCTATCCATCCAAACTGACTGAGTCTATCCATCCATCCGTCTCATCTGTCCATCCAAACTGACTGAGTCTATCCATCCAAACTGACTGAGTCTATCCATTCAAACTGACTGAGTCTATCCATCCAAACTGACTGAGTCTATCCATCCATCCGTCTCATCTATCCATCCAAACTGACTGAGTCTATCCATCCAAACTGACTGAGTCTGTCCATCCAAACTGACTGAGTCTATCCATCCATCCGTCTCATCTGTCCATCCAAACTGACTGAGTCTATCCATCCAAACTGACTAAGTCTATCCATCCAAACTGACTGAGTCTATCCATCCATCCATCCGTCTCATCTATCCATCCAAACTGACTGAGTCTATCCATCCATCCATCCATCCATCTCATCTATCCATCCAAACTGACTGAGTCTGTCCATCCAAACTGACTGAGTCTATCTATCCATCCGTCTCATCTATCCATCCAAACTGACTGAGTCTATCCATCCAAACTGACTGAGTCTGTCCATCCAAACTGACTGAGTCTATCCATCCATCCGTCTCATCTGTCCATCCAAACTGACTGAGTCTATCCATCCAAGCTGACTGAGTCTATCCATCCAAACTGACTGAGTCTATCCATCCAAACTGACTGAGTCTATCCATCCATCTGTCTCATCTATCCATCCAAACTGACTGAGTCTATCCATTAATCCGTCTCATCTATCCATCCAAACTGACATAGTCTATCCATCCATCCATCTCATCTATCCATCCAAACTGACTGAGTCTATCCATCCAAACTGACTGAGTCTATCCATCCAAACTGACTGAGTCTATCCATCCAAACTGACATAGTCTATCCATCCATCCATCTCATCTATCCATCCAAACTGACTGAGTCTATCCATCCAAACTGACTGAGTCTATCCATCCATCCGTCTCATCTGTCCATCCAAACTGACTGAGTCTATCCATCCAAACTGACTGAGTCTATCCATCCAAACTAACTGAGTCTATCCATCCAAACTGACTGAGTCTATCCATCCATGCGTCTTATCTCTCCATCCTAACTGACTGAGTCTATCCATCCAAACTGACTGAGTCTATCCATCCAAACTAACTGAGTCTATCCATCCAAACTGACTGAGTCTATCCATCCAAACTGACTGAGTCTATCCATCCATCTGTCTCATCTATCCATCCAAACTGACTGAGTCTATCCATACAAACTGACTGAGTCTATCCATCCATCCGTCTCATCTGTCCATCCAAACTGACTGAGTCTATCCATCCAAACTGACTGAGTCTATCCATCCAAACTGACTGAGTCTATCCATCCAAGCTGACTGAGTCTATCCATCCAAACTGACTGAGTCTATCCATCCAAACTGACTGAGTCTATCCATCCGTCTCATCTGTCCATCCAAACTGACTGAGTCTATCAATCCAAACTGACTGAGTCTATCCATCCAAACTGACTGAGTCTGTCCATCCAAACTGACTGAGTCTATCCATCCAAACTGACTGAGTCTATCCATCCAAACTGACTGAGTCTGTCCATCCAAACTGACTGAGTCTATCCATCCAAACTGACTGAGTCAATCCATCCATCCGTCTCAGCTATCCATCCAAACTGACTGAGTCTATCCATCCAAACTGACTGAGTCTATCCATCCATCCGTCTCATCTGTCCATCCAAACTGACTGAGTCTATCCATCCAAACTGACTGAGTCTATCCATCCAAACTAACTGAGTCTATCCATCCAAACTGACTGAGTCTATCCATCCATGCGTCTTATCTCTCCATCCTAACTGACTGAGTCTATCCATCCAAACTGACTGAGTCTATCCATCCAAACTAACTGAGTCTATCCATCCAAACTGACTGAGTCTATCCATCCAAACTGACTGAGTCTATCCATCCATCTGTCTCATCTATCCATCCAAACTGACTGAGTCTATCCATACAAACTGACTGAGTCTATCCATCCATCCGTCTCATCTGTCCATCCAAACTGACTGAGTCTATCCATCCAAACTGACTGAGTCTATCCATCCAAACTGACTGAGTCTATCCATCCAAGCTGACTGAGTCTATCCATCCAAACTGACTGAGTCTATCCATCCAAACTGACTGAGTCTATCCATCCGTCTCATCTGTCCATCCAAACTGACTGAGTCTATCAATCCAAACTGACTGAGTCTATCCATCCAAACTGACTGAGTCTGTCCATCCAAACTGACTGAGTCTATCCATCCAAACTGACTGAGTCTATCCATCCAAACTGACTGAGTCTGTCCATCCAAACTGACTGAGTCTATCCATCCAAACTGACTGAGTCAATCCATCCATCCGTCTCAGCTATCCATCCAAACTGACTGAGTCTATCCATCCAAACTGACTGAGTCTATCCATCCATCCGTCTCATCTGTCCATCCAAACTGACTGAGTCTATCCATCCAAACTGACTGAGTCTATCCATCCAAACTGACTGAGTCTATCGATCCATCCATCCATCCATCCATCCATCCATCCATCCATCCATCCATCCATCCATCTCATCTATCCATCCATACTGGCTGAGTCTATCCATCCAAACTGACTGAGTCTATCCATCCAAACTGACTGAGTCTGTCCATCCAAACTGACTGAGTCTATCCATCCAAACTGACTGAGTCTATCCATCCAAACGGACTGAGTCTGTCCATGCAAACTGACTGAGTCTGTCCATACAAACTGACTGAGTCTATCCATCCAAACTGACTGAGTCTATCCATCCAAACTGACTGAGTCTGTCCATCCAAACTGACTGAGTCTATCCATCCAAACTGACTGAGTCTATCCATCCAAACTGACTGAGTCTGTCCATCCAAACTGACTGAGTCTGTCCATCCAAACTGACTGAGTCTATCCATCCAAACTGACTGAGTCAATCCATCCATCCGTCTCAGCTATCCATCCAAACTGACTGAGTCTATCCATCCATCCGTCTCATCTGTCCATCGAAACTGACTGAGTCTATCAATCCAAACTGACTTAGTCTATCCATCCAAACTGACTGAGTCTATCCATCCATCCATCTCATCTATCCATCCAAACTGACTGAGTCTATCCATCCATCCATCTCATCTATCCATCCAAACTGACTGAGTCTATCCATCCATCCGTCTCATCTGTCCATCCAAACTGACTGAGTCTTTCCATCCAAACAGACTGAGCCTATCCATCCAAACTGACTGAGTCTATCCATCCAAACTGACTGAGACTATCCATCCATCCATCTCATCTATCCATCCAAACTGACTGAGTCTATCCATCCAAACTGACTGAGTCTATCCATCCAAACTGACTGAGTATATCCATCCAAACTGACTGAGTCTATCCATCCATCCGTCTCATCTATCCATCCAAACTGACTGAGTATATCCATCCAAACTGACTGAGTCTGTCCTTCCAAACTGACTGAGTCTGTCCATCCAAACTGACTGAGTCTATCCATCCAAACTAACTGAGTCTATCCATCCAACCTGACTGAGTCAATCCATCCATCCGTCTCATCTATCCATCCAAACTGACTGAATCTATCCATCCAAACTGACTGAGTCTATCCATCCATCCGTCTCATCTATCCATCCAAACTGACTGAGTCTATCCATCCAAACTGACTGAGTCTGTCCATCCAAACTGACTGAGTCTATCCATCTATCAGTCTCATCTGTCCATCCAAACTGACTGAGTCTATCCATCCAAACTGACTGAGTCTATCCATCCAAACTGACTGAGTCTATCCATCCAAACTGACTGAGTCTATCCATTCAAACTGACTGAGTCTATCCATCCAAACTGACTGAGTCTATCCATCCATCCGTCTCATCTATCCATCCAAACTGACTGAGTCTATCCATCCAAACTGACTGAGTCTGTCCATCCAAACTGACTGAGTCTATCCATCCATCCGTCTCATCTGTCCATCCAAACTGACTGAGTCTATCCATCCAAACTGACTAAGTCTATCCATCCAAACTGACTGATTCTATCCATCCATCCATCCGTCTCATCTATCCATCCAAACTGACTGAGTCTATCCATCCATCCATCCATCCATCTCATCTATCCATCCAAACTGACTGAGTCTGTCCATCCAAACTGACTGAGTCTATCTATCCATCCGTCTCATCTATCCATCCAAACTGACTGAGTCTATCCATCCAAACTGACTGAGTCTGTCCATCCAAACTGACTGAGTCTATCCATCCATCCGTCTCATCTGTCCATCCAAACTGACTGAGTCTATCCATCCAAGCTGACTGAGTCTATCCATCCAAACTGACTGAGTCTATCCATCCAAACTGACTGAGTCTATCCATCCATCTGTCTCATCTATCCATCCAAACTGACTGAGTCTATCCATTAATCCGTCTCATCTATCCATCCAAACTGACATAGTCTATCCATCCATCCATCTCATCTATCCATCCAAACTGACTGAGTCTATCCATCCAAACTGACTGAGTCTATCCATCCAAACTGACTGAGTCTATCCATCCAAACTGACATAGTCTATCCATCCATCCATCTCATCTATCCATCCAAACTGACTGAGTCTATCCATCCAAACTGACTGAGTCTATCCATCCATCCGTCTCATCTGTCCATCCAAACTGACTGAGTCTATCCATCCAAACTGACTGAGTCTATCCATCCAAACTAACTGAGTCTATCCATCCAAACTGACTGAGTCTATCCATCCATGCGTCTTATCTCTCCATCCTAACTGACTGAGTCTATCCATCCAAACTGACTGAGTCTATCCATCCAAACTAACTGAGTCTATCCATCCAAACTGACTGAGTCTATCCATCCAAACTGACTGAGTCTATCCATCCATCTGTCTCATCTATCCATCCAAACTGACTGAGTCTATCCATCCAAACTGACTGAGTCTATCCATCCAAACTGACATAGTCTATCCATCCATCCATCTCATCTATCCATCCAAACTGACTGAGTCTATCCATCCAAACTGACTGAGTCTATCCATCCATCCGTCTCATCTGTCCATCCAAACTGACTGAGTCTATCCATCCAAACTGACTGAGTCTATCCATCCAAACTAACTGAGTCTATCCATCCAAACTGACTGAGTCTATCCATCCATGCGTCTTATCTCTCCATCCTAACTGACTGAGTCTATCCATCCAAACTGACTGAGTCTATCCATCCAAACTAACTGAGTCTATCCATCCAAACTGACTGAGTCTATCCATCCAAACTGACTGAGTCTATCCATCCATCTGTCTCATCTATCCATCCAAACTGACTGAGTCTATCCATACAAACTGACTGAGTCTATCCATCCATCCGTCTCATCTGTCCATCCAAACTGACTGAGTCTATCCATCCAAACTAACTGAGTCTATCCATCCAAACTGACTGAGTCTATCCATCCAAGCTGACTGAGTCTATCCATCCAAACTGACTGAGTCAATCCATCCAAATTGACTGAGTCTATCCATCCGTCTCATCTGTCCATCCAAACTGACTGAGTCTATCAATCCAAACTGACTGAGTCTATCCATCCAAACTGACTGAGTCTGTCCATCCAAACTGACTGAGTCTATCCATCCAAACTGACTGAGTCTATCCATCCAAACTGACTGAGTCTGTCCATCCAAACTGACTGAGTCTATCCATCCAAACTGACTGAGTCAATCCATCCATCCGTCTCAGCTATCCATCCAAACTGACTGAGTCTATCCATCCAAACTGACTGAGTCTATCCATCCATCCGTCTCATCTGTCCATCCAAACTGACTGAGTCTATCCATCCAAACTGACTGAGTCTATCCATCCAAACTGACTGAGTCTATCGATCCATCCATCCATCCATCCATCCATCCATCCATCCATCCATCCATCTCATCTATCCATCCATACTGGCTGAGTCTATCCATCCAAACTGACTGAGTCTATCCATCCAAACTGACTGAGTCTGTCCATCCAAACTGACTGAGTCTATCCATCCAAACTGACTGAGTCTATCCATCCAAACGGACTGAGTCTGTCCATGCAAACTGACTGAGTCTGTCCATACAAACTGACTGAGTCTATCCATCCAAACTGACTGAGTCTATCCATCCAAACTGACTGAGTCTGTCCATCCAAACTGACTGAGTCTATCCATCCAAACTGACTGAGTCAATCCATCCATCCGTCTCAGCTATCCATCCAAACTGACTGAGTCTATCCATCCATCCGTCTCATCTGTCCATCGAAACTGACTGAGTCTATCAATCCAAACTGACTTAGTCTATCCATCCAAACTGACTGAGTCTATCCATCCATCCATCTCATCTATCCATCCAAACTGACTGAGTCTATCCATCCATCCATCTCATCTATCCATCCAAACTGACTGAGTCTATCCATCCATCCGTCTCATCTGTCCATCCAAACTGACTGAGTCTTTCCATCCAAACAGACTGAGCCTATCCATCCAAACTGACTGAGTCTATCCATCCAAACTGACTGAGACTATCCATCCATTCATCTCATCTATCCATCCAAACTGACTGAGTCTATCCATCCAAACTGACTGAGTCTATCCATCCAAACTGACTGAGTATATCCATCCAAACTGACTGAGTCTATCCATCCATCCGTCTCATCTATCCATCCAAACTGACTGAGTATATCCATCCAAACTGACTGAGTCTGTCCTTCCAAACTGACTGAGTCTGTCCATCCAAACTGACTGAGTCTATCCATCCAAACTAACTGAGTCTATCCATCCAACCTGACTGAGTCAATCCATCCATCCGTCTCATCTATCCATCCAAACTGACTGAGTCTATCCATCCAAACTGACTGAGTCTATCCATCCATCCGTCTCATCTATCCATCCAAACTGACTGAGTCTATCCATCCAAACTGACTGAGTCTGTCCATCCAAACTGACTGAGTCTATCCATCTATCCGTCTCATCTGTCCATCCAAACTGACTGAGTCTATCCATCCAAACTGACTGAGTCTATCCATCCAAACTGACTGAGTCTATCGATCCATCCATCCATCCATCCATCCATCCATCCATCTCATCTATCCATCCAAACTGGCTGAGTCTATCCATCCAAACTGACTGAGTCTATCCATCCAAACTGACTGAGTCTGTCCATCCAAACTGACTGAGTCTATCCATCCAAACTGACTGAGTCTATCCATCCAACGGACTGAGTCTGTCCATGCAAACTGACTGAGTCTGTCCATACAAACTGACTGAGTCTATCCATCCAAACTGACTGAGTCTATCCATCCAAACTGACTGAGTCTGTCCATCCAAACTGACTGAGTCTATCCATCCAAACTGACTGAGTCTATCCATCCAAACTGACTGAGTCTGTCCATCCAAACTGACTGAGTCTGTCCATCCAAACTGACTGAGTCTATCCATCCAAACTGACTGAGTCAATCCATCCATCCGTCTCAGCTATCCATCCAAACTGACTGAGTCTATCCATCCATCCGTCTCATCTGTCCATCCAAACTGACTGAGTCTATCAATCCAAACTGACTTAGTCTATCCATCCAAACTGACTGAGTCTATCCATCCATCCATCTCATCTATCCATCCAAACTGACTGAGTCTATCCATCCATCCATCTCATCTATCCATCCAAACTGACTGAGTCTATCCATCCATCCGTCTCATCTGTCCATTCAAACTGACTGAGTCTTTCCATCCAAACAGACTGAGCCTATCCATCCAAACTGACTGAGTCTATCCATCCAAACTGACTGAGACTATCCATCCATCCATCTCATCTATCCATCCAAACTGACTGAGTCTATCCATCCAAACTGACTGAGTCTATCCATCCATCCGTCTCATCTATCCATCCAAACTGACTGAGTATATCCATCCAAACTGACTGAGTCTGTCCTTCCAAACTGACTGAGTCTGTCCATCCAAACTGACTGAGTCTATCCATCCAAACTAACTGAGTCTATCCATCCAACCTGACTGAGTCAATCCATCCATCCGTCTCATCTATCCATCCAAACTGAATGAGTCTATCCATCCAAATTGACTGAGTCTATCCATCCATCCGTCTCATCTGTCCATCCAAACTGACTGAGTCTATCCATCCAAACTGACTGAGTCTATCCATCCAAACTGACATAGTCTATCCATCCATCCATCTCATCTATCCATCCAAACTGACTGAGTCTATCCATCCAAACTGACTGAGTCTATCCATCCAAACTGACTGAGTATATCCATCCAAACTGACTGAGTCTATCCATCCATCCGTCTCATCTATCCATCCAAACTGACTGAGTCTGTCCATCCAAATTGACTGAGTCTATCTATCCATCCGTCTCATCTATCCATCCAAACTGACTGAGTCTATCCATCCAAACTTACTGAGTCTATCCATCCAAACTGACTGAGTCTGTCCATCCAAACTGACTGAGTCTATCCATCCATCCGTCTCATCTGTCCATCCAAACTGACTGAGTCTATCCATCCAAACTGACTGAGTCTATCCATCCAAACTGACTGAGTCTATCCATCCATCCGTCTCATCTATCCATCCAAACTGACTGAGTATATCCATCCAAACTGACTGAGTCTGTCCTTCCAAACTGACTGAGTCTGTCCATCCAAACTGACTGAGTCTATCCATCCAAACTAACTGAGTCTATCCATCCAACCTGACTGAGTCAATCCATCCATCCGTCTCATCTATCCATCCAAACTGAATGAGTCTATCCATCCAAATTGACTGAGTCTATCCATCCATCCGTCTCATCTGTCCATCCAAACTGACTGAGTCTATCCATCCAAACTGACTGAGTCTATCCATCCAAACTGACATAGTCTATCCATCCATCCATCTCATCTATCCATCCAAACTGACTGAGTCTATCCATCCAAACTGACTGAGTCTATCCATCCAAACTGACTGAGTATATCCATCCAAACTGACTGAGTCTATCCATCCATCCGTCTCATCTATCCATCCAAACTGACTGAGTCTGTCCATCCAAATTGACTGAGTCTATCTATCCATCCGTCTCATCTATCCATCCAAACTGACTGAGTCTATCCATCCAAACTTACTGAGTCTATCCATCCAAACTGACTGAGTCTGTCCATCCAAACTGACTGAGTCTATCCATCCATCCGTCTCATCTGTCCATCCAAACTGACTGAGTCTATCCATCCAAACTGACTAAGTCTATCCATCCAAACTGACTGAGTCTATCCATCCATCCATCCGTCTCATCTATCCATCCAAACTGACTGAGTCTATCCATCCATCCATCCATCCATCTCATCTATCCATCCAAACTGACTGAGTCTGTCCATCCAAACTGACTGAGTCTATCTATCCATCCGTCTCATCTATCCATCCAAACTGACTGAGTCTATCCATCCAAACTGACTGAGTCTGTCCATCCAAACTGACTGAGTCTATCCATCCATCCGTCTCATCTGTCCATCCAAACTGACTGAGTCTATCCATCCAAGCTGACTGAGTCTATCCATCCAAACTGACTGAGTCTATCCATCCAAACTGACTGAGTCTATCCATCCATCTGTCTCATCTATCCATCCAAACTGACTGAGTCTATCCATCCATCCGTCTCATCTATCCATCCAAACTGACATAGTCTATCCATCCATCCATCTCATCTATCCATCCAAACTGACTGAGTCTATCCATCCAAACTGACTGAGTCTATCCATCCAAACTAACTGAGTCTATCCATCCAAACTGACTGAGTCTATCCATCCATGCGTCTTATCTGTCCATCCTAACTGACTGAGTCTATCCATCCAAACTGACTGAGTCTATCCATCCAAACTAACTGAGTCTATCCATCCAAACTGACTGAGTCTATCCATCCAAACTGACTGAGTCTATCCATCCATCTGTCTCATCTATCCATCCAAACTGACTGAGTCTATCCATACAAACTGACTGAGTCTATCCATCCATCCGTCTCATCTGTCCATCCAAACTGACTGAGTCTATCCATCCAAACTGACTGAGTCTATCCATCCAAACTGACTGAGTCTATCCATCCAAGCTGACTGAGTCTATCCATCCAAACTGACTGAGTCTATCCATCCAAACTGACTGAGTCTATCCATCCGTCTCATCTGTCCATCCAAACTGACTGAGTCTATCAATCCAAACTGACTGAGTCTATCCATCCAAACTGACTGAGTCTGTCCATCCAAACTGACTGAGTCTATCCATCCAAACTGACTGAGTCTATCCATCCAAACTGACTGAGTCTGTCCATCCAAACTGACTGAGTCTGTCCATCCAAACTGACTGAGTCTATCCATCCAAACTGACTGAGTCAATCCATCCATCCGTCTCAGCTATCCATCCAAACTGACTGAGTCTATCCATCCAAACTGACTGAGTCTATCCATCCATCCGTCTCATCTGTCCATCCAAACTGACTGAGTCTATCCATCCAAAATGACTGAGTCTATCCATCCAAACTGACTGAGTCTATCGATCCATCCATCCATCCATCCATCCATCCATCCATCCATCCATCCATCTCATCTATCCATCCATACTGGCTGAGTCTATCCATCCAAACTGACTGAGTCTATCCATCCAAACTGACTGAGTCTGTCCATCCAAACTGACTGAGTCTATCCATCCAAACTGACTGAGTCTATCCATCCAAACGGACTGAGTCTGTCCATGCAAACTGACTGAGTCTGTCCATACAAACTGACTGAGTCTATCCATCCAAACTGACTGAGTCTATCCATCCAAACTGACTGAGTCTGTCCATCCAAACTGACTGAGTCTATCCATCCAAACTGACTGAGTCTATCCATCCAAACTGACTGAGTCTGTCCATCCAAACTGACTGAGTCTGTCCATCCAAACTGACTGAGTCTATCCATCCAAACTGACTGAGTCAATCCATCCATCCGTCTCAGCTATCCATCCAAACTGACTGAGTCTATCCATCCATCCGTCTCATCTGTCCATCCAAACTGACTGAGTCTATCAATCCAAACTGACTTAGTCTATCCATCCAAACTGACTGAGTCTATCCATCCATCCATCTCATCTATCCATCCAAACTGACTGAGTCTATCCATCCATCCATCTCATCTATCCATCCAAACTGACTGAGTCTATCCATCCATCCGTCTCATCTGTCCATCCAAACTGACTGAGTCTTTCCATCCAAACAGACTGAGCCTATCCATCCAAACTGACTGAGTCTATCCATCCAAACTGACTGAGACTATCCATCCATCCATCTCATCTATCCATCCAAACTGACTGAGTCTATCCATCCAAACTGACTGAGTCTATCCATCCAAACTGACTGAGTCTATCCATCCAAACTGACTGAGTCTATCCATCCATCCGTCTCATCTATCCATCCAAACTGACTGAGTATATCCATCCAAACTGACTGAGTCTGTCCTTCCAAACTGACTGAGTCTGTCCATCCAAACTGACTGAGTCTATCCATCCAAACTAACTGAGTCTATCCATCCAACCTGACTGAGTCAATCCATCCATCCGTCTCATCTATCCATCCAAACTGACTGAGTCTATCCATCCAAACTGACTGAGTCTATCCATCCATCCGTCTCATCTATCCATCCAAACTGACTGAGTCTATCCATCCAAACTGACTGAGTCTGTCCATCCAAACTGACTGAGTCTATCCATCCATCCGTCTCATCTGTCCATCCAAACTGACTGAGTCTATCCATCCAAACTGACTGAGTCTATCCATCCAAACTGACTGAGTCTATCCATCCAAACTGACTGAGTCTATCGATCCATCCATCCATCCATCCATCCATCCATCTCATCTATCCATCCAAACTGGCTGAGTCTATCCATCCAAACTGACTGAGTCTATCCATCCAAACTGACTGAGTCTGTCCATCCAAACTGACTGAGTCTATCCATCCAAACTGACTGAGTCTATCCATCCAAACGGACTGAGTCTGTCCATGCAAACTGACTGAGTCTGTCCATACAAACTGACTGAGTCTATCCATCCAAACTGACTGAGTCTATCCATCCAAACTGACTGAGTCTGTCCATCCAAACTGACTGAGTCTATCCATCCAAACTGACTGAGTCTATCCATCCAAACTGACTGAGTCTGTCCATCCAAACTGACTGAGTCTGTCCATCCAAACTGACTGAGTCTATCCATCCAAACTGACTGAGTCAATCCATCCATCCGTCTCAGCTATCCATCCAAACTGACTGAGTCTATCCATCCATCCGTCTCATCTGTCCATCCAAACTGACTGAGTCTATCAATCCAAACTGACTTAGTCTATCCATCCAAACTGACTGAGTCTATCCATCCATCCATCTCATCTATCCATCCAAACTGACTGAGTCTATCCATCCATCCATCTCATCTATCCATCCAAACTGACTGAGTCTATCCATCCATCCGTCTCATCTGTCCATTCAAACTGACTGAGTCTTTCCATCCAAACAGACTGAGCCTATCCATCCAAACTGACTGAGTCTATCCATCCAAACTGACTGAGACTATCCATCCATCCATCTCATCTATCCATCCAAACTGACTGAGTCTATCCATCCAAACTGACTGAGTCTATCCATCCAAACTGACTGAGTCTATCCATCCAAACTGACTGAGTCTATCCATCCATCCGTCTCATCTATCCATCCAAACTGACTGAGTATATCCATCCAAACTGACTGAGTCTGTCCTTCCAAACTGACTGAGTCTGTCCATCCAAACTGACTGAGTCTATCCATCCAAACTAACTGAGTCTATCCATCCAACCTGACTGAGTCAATCCATCCATCCGTCTCATCTATCCATCCAAACTGACTGAGTCTATCCATCCAAACTGACTGAGTCTATCCATCCATCCGTCTCATCTGTCCATCCAAACTGACTGAGTCTATCCATCCAAACTGACTGAGTCTATCCATCCAAACTGACATAGTCTATCCATCCATCCATCTCATCTATCCATCCAAACTGACTGAGTCTATCCATCCAAACTGACTGAGTCTATCCATCCAAACTGACTGAGTATATCCATCCAAACTGACTGAGTCTATCCATCCATCCGTCTCATCTATCCATCCAAACTGACTGAGTCTGTCCATCCAAATTGACTGAGTCTATCTATCCATCCGTCTCATCTATCCATCCAAACTGACTGAGTCTTTCCATCCAAACTTACTGAGTCTATCCATCCAAACTGACTGAGTCTATCCATCTATCCGTCTCATCTGTCCATCCAAACTGACTGAGTCTATCCATCCAAGCTGACTGAGTCTATCCATCCAAACTGACTGAGTCTATCCATCCAAACTGACTGAGTCTATCCATCCGTCTCATCTGTCCATCCAAACTGACTGAGTCTATCAATCCAAACTGACTGAGTCTATCCATCCAAACTGACTGAGTCTATCCATCCATCCATCTCATCTATCCATCCAAAGTGACTGAGTCTATCCATCCATCCATCTCATCTATCCATCCAAACTGACTGAGTCTATCCATCCATCCATCTCATCTATCCATCCAAACTGACTGAGTCTATCCATCCATCCGTCTCATCTGTCCATCCAAACTGACTGAGTCTATCCATCCAAACAGACTGAGTCTATCCATCCAAACTGACTGAGTCTATCCATTCAAACTGACTGAGTCTATCCATCCATCCGTCTCATCTGTCCATCCAAACTGACTGAGTCTATCCATCCATCCGTCTCATCTGTCCATCCAAACTGACTGAGTCTATCCATCCAAACTGACTGAGTCTATCCATCCAAACTGACTGAGTCTGTCCATCCAAACTGAGTGAGTCTATCCATCCATGCGTCTCATCTGTCCATCCTAACTGACTGAGTCTATCCATCCAAACTGACTGAGTCTATCCATTCAAACTGACTGAGTCTATCCATCCAAACTGACTGAGTCTATCCATCCATCCGTCTCATCTATCCATCCAAACTGACTGAGTCTATCCATCCAAACTGACTGAGTCTGTCCATCCAAACTGACTGAGTCTATCCATCCATCCGTCTCATCTGTCCATCCAAACTGACTAAGTCTATCCATCCAAACTGACTAAGTCTATCCATCCAAACTGACTGAGTCTATCCATCCATCCATCCGTCTCATCTATCCATCCAAACTGACTGAGTCTATCCATCCATCCATCCATCCATCTCATCTATCCATCCAAACTGACTGAGTCTGTCCATCCAAACTGACTGAGTCTATCTATCCATCCGTCTCATCTATCCATCCAAACTGACTGAGTCTATCCATCCAAACTGACTGAGTCTGTCCATCCAAACTGACTGAGTCTATCCATCCATCCGTCTCATCTGTCCATCCAAACTGACTGAGTCTATCCATCCAAGCTGACTGAGTCTATCCATCCAAACTGACTGAGTCTATCCATCCAAACTGACTGAGTCTATCCATCCATCTGTCTCATCTATCCATCCAAACTGACTGAGTCTATCCATCCATCCGTCTCATCTATCCATCCAAACTGACATAGTCTATCCATCCATCCATCTCATCTATCCATCCAAACTGACTGAGTCTATCCATCCAAACTAACTGAGTCTATCCATCCAACCTGACTGAGTCAATCCATCCATCCGTCTCATCTATCCATCCAAACTGACTGAGTCTATCCATCCAAACTGACTGAGTCTATCCATCCAAACTGACTGAGTCTATCCATCCAAACTGACTGAGTCTATCCATCCATCCGTCTCATCTGTCCATCCAAACTGACTGAGTCTATCCATCCATCCGTCTCATCTGTCCATCCAAACTGACTGAGTCTATCCATCCAAACTGACTGAGTCTATCCATCCAAACTGACTGAGTCTGTCCATCCAAACTGAGTGAGTCTATCCATCCATGCGTCTCATCTGTCCATCCTAACTGACTGAGTCTATCCATCCAAACTGACTGAGTCTATCCATTCAAACTGACTGAGTCTATCCATCCAAACTGACTGAGTCTATCCATCCATCCGTCTCATCTATCCATCCAAACTGACTGAGTATATCCATCCAAACTGACTGAGTCTGTCCATCCAAACTGACTGAGTCTATCCATCCATCCGTCTCATCTGTCCATCCAAACTGACTAAGTCTATCCATCCAAACTGACTAAGTCTATCCATCCAAACTGACTGAGTCTATCCATCCATCCATCCGTCTCATCTATCCATCCAAACTGACTGAGTCTATCCATCCATCCATCCATCCATCTCATCTATCCATCCAAACTGACTGAGTCTGTCCATCCAAACTGACTGAGTCTATCTATCCATCCGTCTCATCTATCCATCCAAACTGACTGAGTCTATCCATCCAAACTGACTGAGTCTGTCCATCCAAACTGACTGAGTCTATCCATCCATCCGTCTCATCTGTCCATCCAAACTGACTGAGTCTATCCATCCAAGCTGACTGAGTCTATCCATCCAAACTGACTGAGTCTATCCATCCAAACTGACTGAGTCTATCCATCCATCTGTCTCATCTATCCATCCAAACTGACTGAGTCTATCCATCCATCCATCTCATCTATCCATCCAAACTGACATAGTCTATCCATCCATCCATCTCATCTATCCATCCAAACTGACTGAGTCTATCCATCCAAACTAACTGAGTCTATCCATCCAACCTGACTGAGTCAATCCATCCATCCGTCTCATCTATCCATCCAAACTGACTGAGTCTATCCATCCAAACTGACTGAGTCTATCCATCCATCCGTCTCATCTGTCCATCCAAACTGACTGAGTCTATCCATCCAAACTGACTGAGTCTATCCATCCAAACTAACTGAGTCTATCCATCCAAACTGACTGAGTCTATCCATCCGTCTCATCTGTCCATCCAAACTGACTGAGTCTATCAATCCAAACTGACTGAGTCTATCCATCCAAACTGACTGAGTCTATCCATCCATCCATCTCATCTATCCATCCAAAGTGACTGAGTCTATCCATCCATCCATCTCATCTATCCATCCAAACTGACTGAGTCTATCCATCCATCCATCTCATCTATCCATCCAAACTGACTGAGTCTATCCATCCATCCGTCTCATCTGTCCATCCAAACTGACTGAGTCTATCCATCCAAACAGACTGAGTCTATCCATCCAAACTGACTGAGTCTATCCATCCAAACTGACTGAGTCTATCCATCCATCCGTCTCATCTGTCCATCCAAACTGACTGAGTCTATCCATCCATCCGTCTCATCTGTCCATCCAAACTGACTGAGTCTATCCATCCAAACTGACTGAGTCTATCCATCCAAACTGACTGAGTCTGTCCATCCAAACTGAGTGAGTCTATCCATCCATGCGTCTCATCTGTCCATCCTAACTGACTGAGTCTATCCATCCAAACTGACTGAGTCTATCCATTCAAACTGACTGAGTCTATCCATCCAAACTGACTGAGTCTATCCATCCATCCGTCTCATCTATCCATCCAAACTGACTGAGTCTATCCATCCAAACTGACTGAGTCTGTCCATCCAAACTGACTGAGTCTATCCATCCATCCGTCTCATCTGTCCATCCAAACTGACTAAGTCTATCCATCCAAACTGACTAAGTCTATCCATCCAAACTGACTGAGTCTATCCATCCATCCATCCGTCTCATCTATCCATCCAAACTGACTGAGTCTATCCATCCATCCATCCATCCATCTCATCTATCCATCCAAACTGACTGAGTCTGTCCATCCAAACTGACTGAGTCTATCTATCCATCCGTCTCATCTATCCATCCAAACTGACTGAGTCTATCCATCCAAACTGACTGAGTCTGTCCATCCAAACTGACTGAGTCTATCCATCCATCCGTCTCATCTGTCCATCCAAACTGACTGAGTCTATCCATCCAAGCTGACTGAGTCTATCCATCCAAACTGACTGAGTCTATCCATCCAAACTGACTGAGTCTATCCATCCATCTGTCTCATCTATCCATCCAAACTGACTGAGTCTATCCATCCATCCGTCTCATCTATCCATCCAAACTGACATAGTCTATCCATCCATCCATCTCATCTATCCATCCAAACTGACTGAGTCTATCCATCCAAACTAACTGAGTCTATCCATCCAACCTGACTGAGTCAATCCATCCATCCGTCTCATCTATCCATCCAAACTGACTGAGTCTATCCATCCAAACTGACTGAGTCTATCCATCCATCCGTCTCATCTGTCCATCCAAACTGACTGAGTCTATCCATCCAAACTGACTGAGTCTATCCATCCAAACTAACTGAGTCTATCCATCCAAACTGACTGAGTCTATCCATCCATGCGTCTTATCTGTCCATCCTAACTGACTGAGTCTATCCATCCAAACTGACTGAGTCTATCCATCCAAACTAACTGAGTCTATCCATCCAAACTGACTGAGTCTATCCATCCAAACTGACTGAGTCTATCCATCCATCTGTCTCATCTATCCATCCAAACTGACTGAGTCTATCCATACAAACTGACTGAGTCTATCCATCCATCCGTCTCATCTGTCCATCCAAACTGACTGAGTCTATCCATCCAAACTGACTGAGTCTATCCATCCAAACTGACTGAGTCTATCCATCCAAGCTGACTGAGTCTATCCATCCAAACTGACTGAGTCTATCCATCCAAACTGACTGAGTCTATCCATCCGTCTCATCTGTCCATCCAAACTGACTGAGTCTATCAATCCAAACTGACTGAGTCTATCCATCCAAACTGACTGAGTCTATCCATCCATCCATCTCATCTATCCATCCAAACTGACTGAGTCTATCCATCCATCCATCTCATCTATCCATCCAAACTGACTGAGTCTATCCATCCATCCATCTCATCTATCCATCCAAACTGACTGAGTCTATCCATCCATCCGTCTCATCTGTCCATCCAAACTGACTGAGTCTATCCATCCAAACAGACTGAGTCTATCCATCCAAACTGACTGAGTCTATCCATCCAAACTGACTGAGTCTATCCATCCATCCGTCTCATCTGTCCATCCAAACTGACTGAGTCTATCCATCCATCCGTCTCATCTGTCCATCCAAACTGACTGAGTCTATCCATCCAAACTGACTGAGTCTATCCATCCAAACTGACTGAGTCTGTCCATCCAAACTGAGTGAGTCTATCCATCCATGCGTCTCATCTGTCCATCCTAACTGACTGAGTCTATCCATCCAAACTGACTGAGTCTATCCATTCAAACTGACTGAGTCTATCCATCCAAACTGACTGAGTCTATCCATCCAAACTGACTGAGTCTATCCATCCAAACTGACTGAGTCTACCGATCCATCCATCCATCCATCCATCCATCCATCCATCCATCTCATCTATTCATCCATACTGGCTGAGTCTATCCATCCAAACTGACTGAGTCTATCCATCCAAACTGACTGAGTCTGTCCATCCAAACTGACTGAGTCTATCCATCCAAACTGACTGAGTCTATCCATCCAAACGGACTGAGTCTGTCCATGCAAACTGACTGAGTCTGTCCATACAAACTGACTGAGTCTATCCATCCAAACTGACTGAGTCTATCCATCCAAACTGACTGAGTCTGTCCATCCAAACTGACTGAGTCTATCCATCCAAACTGACTGAGTCTATCCATCCAAACTGACTGAGTCTGTCCATCCAAACTGACTGAGTCTGTCCATCCAAACTGACTGAGTCTATCCATCCAAACTGACTGAGTCAATCCATCCATCCGTCTCAGCTATCCATCCAAACTGACTGAGTCTATCCATCCATCCGTCTCATCTGTCCATCCAAACTGACTGAGTCTATCAATCCAAACTGACTTAGTCTATCCATCCAAACTGACTGAGTCTATCCATCCATCCATCTCATCTATCCATCCAAACTGACTGAGTCTATCCATCCATCCATCTCATCTATCCATCCAAACTGACTGAGTCTATCCATCCATCCGTCTCATCTGTCCATCCAAACTGACTGAGTCTTTCCATCCAAACAGACTGAGCCTATCCATCCAAACTGACTGAGTCTATCCATCCAAACTGACTGAGACTATCCATCCATCCATCTCATCTATCCATCCAAACTGACTGAGTCTATCCATCCAAACTGACTGAGTCTATCCATCCAAACTGACTGAGTCTATCCATCCAAACTGACTGAGTCTATCCATCCATCCGTCTCATCTATCCATCCAAACTGACTGAGTATATCCATCCAAACTGACTGAGTCTGTCCTTCCAAACTGACTGAGTCTGTCCATCCAAACTGACTGAGTCTATCCATCCAAACTAACTGAGTCTATCCATCCAACCTGACTGAGTCAATCCATCCATCCGTCTCATCTATCCATCCAAACTGACTGAGTCTATCCATCCAAACTGACTGAGTCTATCCATCCATCCGTCTCATCTATCCATCCAAACTGACTGAGTCTATCCATCCAAACTGACTGAGTCTGTCCATCCAAACTGACTGAGTCTATCCATCCATCCGTCTCATCTGTCCATCCAAACTGACTGAGTCTATCCATCCAAACTGACTGAGTCTATCCATCCAAACTGACTGAGTCTATCCATCCATCCATCTCATCTATCCATCCAAACTGACTGAGTCTATCCATCCATCCGTCTCATCTGTCCATCCAAACTGACTGAGTCTATCCATCCAAACAGACTGAGTCTATCCATCCAAACTGACTGAGTCTATCCATCCAAACTGACTGAGTCTATCCATCCATCCGTCTCATCTGTCCATCCAAACTGACTGAGTCTATCCATCCATCCGTCTCATCTGTCCATCCAAACTGACTGAGTCTATCCATCCAAACTGACTGAGTCTATCCATCCAAACTGACTGAGTCTGTCCATCCAAACTGAGTGAGTCTATCCATCCATGCGTCTCATCTGTCCATCCTAACTGACTGAGTCTATCCATCCAAACTGACTGAGTCTATCCATTCAAACTGACTGAGTCTATCCATCCAAACTGACTGAGTCTATCCATCCAAACTGACTGAGTCTATCCATCCAAACTGACTGAGTCTACCGATCCATCCATCCATCCATCCATCCATCCATCCATCCATCCATCCATCCATCTCATCTATTCATCCATACTGGCTGAGTCTATCCATCCAAACTGACTGAGTCTATCCATCCAAACTGACTGAGTCTGTCCATCCAAACTGACTGAGTCTATCCATCCAAACTGACTGAGTCTATCCATCCAAACGGACTGAGTCTGTCCATGCAAACTGACTGAGTCTGTCCATACAAACTGACTGAGTCTATCCATCCAAACTGACTGAGTCTATCCATCCAAACTGACTGAGTCTGTCCATCCAAACTGACTGAGTCTATCCATCCAAACTGACTGAGTCTATCCATCCAAACTGACTGAGTCTGTCCATCCAAACTGACTGAGTCTGTCCATCCAAACTGACTGAGTCTATCCATCCAAACTGACTGAGTCAATCCATCCATCCGTCTCAGCTATCCATCCAAACTGACTGAGTCTATCCATCCATCCGTCTCATCTGTCCATCCAAACTGACTGAGTCTATCAATCCAAACTGACTTAGTCTATCCATCCAAACTGACTGAGTCTATCCATCCATCCATCTCATCTATCCATCCAAACTGACTGAGTCTATCCATCCATCCATCTCATCTATCCATCCAAACTGACTGAGTCTATCCATCCATCCGTCTCATCTGTCCATCCAAACTGACTGAGTCTTTCCATCCAAACAGACTGAGCCTATCCATCCAAACTGACTGAGTCTATCCATCCAAACTGACTGAGACTATCCATCCATCCATCTCATCTATCCATCCAAACTGACTGAGTCTATCCATCCAAACTGACTGAGTCTATCCATCCAAACTGACTGAGTCTATCCATCCAAACTGACTGAGTCTATCCATCCATCCGTCTCATCTATCCATCCAAACTGACTGAGTATATCCATCCAAACTGACTGAGTCTGTCCTTCCAAACTGACTGAGTCTGTCCATCCAAACTGACTGAGTCTATCCATCCAAACTAACTGAGTCTATCCATCCAACCTGACTGAGTCAATCCATCCATCCGTCTCATCTATCCATCCAAACTGACTGAGTCTATCCATCCAAACTGACTGAGTCTATCCATCCATCCGTCTCATCTATCCATCCAAACTGACTGAGTCTATCCATCCAAACTGACTGAGTCTGTCCATCCAAACTGACTGAGTCTATCCATCCATCCGTCTCATCTGTCCATCCAAACTGACTGAGTCTATCCATCCAAACTGACTGAGTCTATCCATCCAAACGGACTGAGTCTGTCCATGCAAACTGACTGAGTCTGTCCATACAAACTGACTGAGTCTATCCATCCAAACTGACTGAGTCTATCCATCCAAACTGACTGAGTCTGTCCATCCAAACTGACTGAGTCTATCCATCCAAACTGACTGAGTCTATCCATCCAAACTGACTGAGTCTGTCCATCCAAACTGACTGAGTCTGTCCATCCAAACTGACTGAGTCTATCCATCCAAACTGACTGAGTCAATCCATCCATCCGTCTCAGCTATCCATCCAAACTGACTGAGTCTATCCATCCATCCGTCTCATCTGTCCATCCAAACTGACTGAGTCTATCAATCCAAACTGACTTAGTCTATCCATCCAAACTGACTGAGTCTATCCATCCATCCATCTCATCTATCCATCCAAACTGACTGAGTCTATCCATCCATCCATCTCATCTATCCATCCAAACTGACTGAGTCTATCCATCCATCCGTCTCATCTGTCCATCCAAACTGACTGAGTCTTTCCATCCAAACAGACTGAGCCTATCCATCCAAACTGACTGAGTCTATCCATCCAAACTGACTGAGACTATCCATCCATCCATCTCATCTATCCATCCAAACTGACTGAGTCTATCCATCCAAACTGACTGAGTCTATCCATCCAAACTGACTGAGTCTATCCATCCAAACTGACTGAGTCTATCCATCCATCCGTCTCATCTATCCATCCAAACTGACTGAGTATATCCATCCAAACTGACTGAGTCTGTCCTTCCAAACTGACTGAGTCTGTCCATCCAAACTGACTGAGTCTATCCATCCAAACTAACTGAGTCTATCCATCCAACCTGACTGAGTCAATCCATCCATCCGTCTCATCTATCCATCCAAACTGACTGAGTCTATCCATCCAAACTGACTGAGTCTATCCATCCATCCGTCTCATCTATCCATCCAAACTGACTGAGTCTATCCATCCAAACTGACTGAGTCTGTCCATCCAAACTGACTGAGTCTATCCATCCATCCGTCTCATCTGTCCATCCAAACTGACTGAGTCTATCCATCCAAACTGACTGAGTCTATCCATCCAAACTGACTGAGTCTATCGATCCATCCATCCATCCATCCATCCATCCATCTCATCTATCCATCCAAACTGGCTGAGTCTATCCATCCAAACTGACTGAGTCTATCCATCCAAACTGACTGAGTCTGTCCATCCAAACTGACTGAGTCTATCCATCCAAACTGACTGAGTCTATCCATCCAAACGGACTGAGTCTGTCCATGCAAACTGACTGAGTCTGTCCATACAAACTGACTGAGTCTATCCATCCAAACTGACCGAGTCTATCCATCCAAACTGACTGAGTCTGTCCATCCAAACTGACTGAGTCTATCCATCCAAACTGACTGAGTCTATCCATCCAAACTGACTGAGTCTGTCCATCCAAACTGACTGAGTCTATCCATCCAAACTGACTGAGTCAATCCATCCATCCGTCTCAGCTATCCATCCAAACTGACTGAGTCTATCCATCCATCCGTCTCATCTGTCCATCCAAACTGACTGAGTCTATCAATCCAAACTGACTTAGTCTATCCATCCAAACTGACTGAGTCTATCCATCCATCCATCTCATCTATCCATCCAAACTGACTGAGTCTATCCATCCATCCATCTCATCTATCCATCCAAACTGACTGAGTCTATCCATCCATCCGTCTCATCTGTCCATTCAAACTGACTGAGTCTTTCCATCCAAACAGACTGAGCCTATCCATCCAAACTGACTGAGTCTATCCATCCAAACTGACTGAGACTATCCATCCATCCATCTCATCTATCCATCCAAACTGACTGAGTCTATCCATCCAAACTGACTGAGTCTGTCCATCCAAACTGACTGAGTCTATCCATCCAAACTGACTGAGTCTATCCATCCATCCGTCTCATCTATCCATCCAAACTGACTGAGTATATCCATCCAAACTGACTGAGTCTGTCCTTCCAAACAGACTGAGTCTGTCCATCCAAACTGACTGAGTCTATCCATCCAAACTAACTGAGTCTATCCATCCAACCTGACTGAGTCAATCCATCCATCCGTCTCATCTATCCATCCAAACTGACTGAGTCTATCCATCCAAACTGACTGAGTCTATCCATCCATCCGTCTCATCTGTCCATCCAAACTGACTGAGTCTATCCATCCAAACTGACTGAGTCTATCCATCCAAACTGACATAGTCTATCCATCCATCCATCTCATCTATCCATCCAAACTGACTGAGTCTATCCATCCAAACTGACTGAGTCTATCCATCCAAACTGACTGAGTATATCCATCCAAACTGACTGAGTCTATCCATCCATCCGTCTCATCTATCCATCCAAACTGACTGAGTCTGTCCATCCAAATTGACTGAGTCTATCTATCCATCCGTCTCATCTATCCATCCAAACTGACTGAGTCTTTCCATCCAAACTTACTGAGTCTATCCATCCAAACTGACTGAGTCTATCCATCTATCCGTCTCATCTGTCCATCCAAACTGACTGAGTCTATCCATCCAAGCTGACTGAGTCTATCCATCCAAACTGACTGAGTCTATCCATCCAAACTGACTGAGTCTATCCATCCGTCTCATCTGTCCATCCAAACTGACTGAGTCTATCAATCCAAACTGACTGAGTCTATCCATCCAAACTGACTGAGTCTATCCATCCATCCATCTCATCTATCCATCCAAAGTGACTGAGTCTATCCATCCATCCATCTCATCTATCCATCCAAACTGACTGAGTCTATCCATCCATCCATCTCATCTATCCATCCAAACTGACTGAGTCTATCCATCCATCCGTCTCATCTGTCCATCCAAACTGACTGAGTCTATCCATCCAAACAGACTGAGTCTATCCATCCAAACTGACTGAGTCTATCCATCCAAACTGACTGAGTCTATCCATCCATCCGTCTCATCTGTCCATCCAAACTGACTGAGTCTATCCATCCATCCGTCTCACCTGTCCATCCAAACTGACTGAGTCTATCCATCCAAACTGACTGAGTCTATCCATCCAAACTGACTGAGTCTGTCCATCCAAACTGAGTGAGTCTATCCATCCATGCGTCTCATCTGTCCATCCTAACTGACTGAGTCTATCCATCCAAACTGACTGAGTCTATCCATTCAAACTGACTGAGTCTATCCATCCAAACTGACTGAGTCTATCCATCCATCCGTCTCATCTATCCATCCAAACTGACTGAGTCTATCCATCCAAACTGACTGAGTCTGTCCATCCAAACTGACTGAGTCTATCCATCCATCCGTCTCATCTGTCCATCCAAACTGACTAAGTCTATCCATCCAAACTGACTAAGTCTATCCATCCAAACTGACTGAGTCTATCCATCCATCCATCCGTCTCATCTATCCATCCAAACTGACTGAGTCTATCCATCCATCCATCCATCCATCTCATCTATCCATCCAAACTGACTGAGTCTGTCCATCCAAACTGACTGAGTCTATCTATCCATCCGTCTCATCTATCCATCCAAACTGACTGAGTCTATCCATCCAAACTGACTGAGTCTGTCCATCCAAACTGACTGAGTCTATCCATCCATCCGTCTCATCTGTCCATCCAAACTGACTGAGTCTATCCATCCAAGCTGACTGAGTCTATCCATCCAAACTGACTGAGTCTATCCATCCATCCATCTCATCTATCCATCCAAACTGACTGAGTCTATCCATCCATCCATCTCATCTATCCATCCAAACTGACTGAGTCTATCCATCCATCCGTCTCATCTGTCCATCCAAACTGACTGAGTCTTTCCATCCAAACAGACTGAGCCTATCCATCCAAACTGACTGAGTCTATCCATCCAAACTGACTGAGACTATCCATCCATCCATCTCATCTATCCATCCAAACTGACTGAGTCTATCCATCCAAACTGACTGAGTCTATCCATCCAAACTGACTGAGTCTATCCATCCAAACTGACTGAGTCTATCCATCCATCCGTCTCATCTATCCATCCAAACTGACTGAGTATATCCATCCAAACTGACTGAGTCTGTCCTTCCAAACTGACTGAGTCTGTCCATCCAAACTGACTGAGTCTATCCATCCAAACTAACTGAGTCTATCCATCCAACCTGACTGAGTCAATCCATCCATCCGTCTCATCTATCCATCCAAACTGACTGAGTCTATCCATCCAAACTGACTGAGTCTATCCATCCATCCGTCTCATCTATCCATCCAAACTGACTGAGTCTATCCATCCAAACTGACTGAGTCTGTCCATCCAAACTGACTGAGTCTATCCATCCATCCGTCTCATCTGTCCATCCAAACTGACTGAGTCTATCCATCCAAACTGACTGAGTCTATCCATCCAAACTGACTGAGTCTATCGATCCATCCATCCATCCATCCATCCATCCATCTCATCTATCCATCCAAACTGGCTGAGTCTATCCATCCAAACTGACTGAGTCTATCCATCCAAACTGACTGAGTCTGTCCATCCAAACTGACTGAGTCTATCCATCCAAACTGACTGAGTCTATCCATCCAAACGGACTGAGTCTGTCCATGCAAACTGACTGAGTCTGTCCATACAAACTGACTGAGTCTATCCATCCAAACTGACCGAGTCTATCCATCCAAACTGACTGAGTCTGTCCATCCAAACTGACTGAGTCTATCCATCCAAACTGACTGAGTCTATCCATCCAAACTGACTGAGTCTGTCCATCCAAACTGACTGAGTCTATCCATCCAAACTGACTGAGTCAATCCATCCATCCGTCTCAGCTATCCATCCAAACTGACTGAGTCTATCCATCCATCCGTCTCATCTGTCCATCCAAACTGACTGAGTCTATCAATCCAAACTGACTTAGTCTATCCATCCAAACTGACTGAGTCTATCCATCCATCCATCTCATCTATCCATCCAAACTGACTGAGTCTATCCATCCATCCATCTCATCTATCCATCCAAACTGACTGAGTCTATCCATCCATCCGTCTCATCTGTCCATTCAAACTGACTGAGTCTTTCCATCCAAACAGACTGAGCCTATCCATCCAAACTGACTGAGTCTATCCATCCAAACTGACTGAGACTATCCATCCATCCATCTCATCTATCCATCCAAACTGACTGAGTCTATCCATCCAAACTGACTGAGTCTGTCCATCCAAACTGACTGAGTCTATCCATCCAAACTGACTGAGTCTATCCATCCATCCGTCTCATCTATCCATCCAAACTGACTGAGTATATCCATCCAAACTGACTGAGTCTGTCCTTCCAAACAGACTGAGTCTGTCCATCCAAACTGACTGAGTCTATCCATCCAAACTAACTGAGTCTATCCATCCAACCTGACTGAGTCAATCCATCCATCCGTCTCATCTATCCATCCAAACTGACTGAGTCTATCCATCCAAACTGACTGAGTCTATCCATCCATCCGTCTCATCTGTCCATCCAAACTGACTGAGTCTATCCATCCAAACTGACTGAGTCTATCCATCCAAACTGACATAGTCTATCCATCCATCCATCTCATCTATCCATCCAAACTGACTGAGTCTATCCATCCAAACTGACTGAGTCTATCCATCCAAACTGACTGAGTATATCCATCCAAACTGACTGAGTCTATCCATCCATCCGTCTCATCTATCCATCCAAACTGACTGAGTCTGTCCATCCAAATTGACTGAGTCTATCTATCCATCCGTCTCATCTATCCATCCAAACTGACTGAGTCTTTCCATCCAAACTTACTGAGTCTATCCATCCAAACTGACTGAGTCTATCCATCTATCCGTCTCATCTGTCCATCCAAACTGACTGAGTCTATCCATCCAAGCTGACTGAGTCTATCCATCCAAACTGACTGAGTCTATCCATCCAAACTGACTGAGTCTATCCATCCGTCTCATCTGTCCATCCAAACTGACTGAGTCTATCAATCCAAACTGACTGAGTCTATCCATCCAAACTGACTGAGTCTATCCATCCATCCATCTCATCTATCCATCCAAAGTGACTGAGTCTATCCATCCATCCATCTCATCTATCCATCCAAACTGACTGAGTCTATCCATCCATCCATCTCATCTATCCATCCAAACTGACTGAGTCTATCCATCCATCCGTCTCATCTGTCCATCCAAACTGACTGAGTCTATCCATCCAAACAGACTGAGTCTATCCATCCAAACTGACTGAGTCTATCCATCCAAACTGACTGAGTCTATCCATCCATCCGTCTCATCTGTCCATCCAAACTGACTGAGTCTATCCATCCATCCGTCTCACCTGTCCATCCAAACTGACTGAGTCTATCCATCCAAACTGACTGAGTCTATCCATCCAAACTGACTGAGTCTGTCCATCCAAACTGAGTGAGTCTATCCATCCATGCGTCTCATCTGTCCATCCTAACTGACTGAGTCTATCCATCCAAACTGACTGAGTCTATCCATTCAAACTGACTGAGTCTATCCATCCAAACTGACTGAGTCTATCCATCCATCCGTCTCATCTATCCATCCAAACTGACTGAGTCTATCCATCCAAACTGACTGAGTCTGTCCATCCAAACTGACTGAGTCTATCCATCCATCCGTCTCATCTGTCCATCCAAACTGACTAAGTCTATCCATCCAAACTGACTAAGTCTATCCATCCAAACTGACTGAGTCTATCCATCCATCCATCCGTCTCATCTATCCATCCAAACTGACTGAGTCTATCCATCCATCCATCCATCCATCCATCTCATCTATCCATCCAAACTGACTGAGTCTGTCCATCCAAACTGACTGAGTCTATCTATCCATCCGTCTCATCTATCCATCCAAACTGACTGAGTCTATCCATCCAAACTGACTGAGTCTGTCCATCCAAACTGACTGAGTCTATCCATCCATCCGTCTCATCTGTCCATCCAAACTGACTGAGTCTATCCATCCAAGCTGACTGAGTCTATCCATCCAAACTGACTGAGTCTATCCATCCAAACTGACTGAGTCTATCCATCCATCTGTCTCATCTATCCATCCAAACTGACTGAGTCTATCCATCCATCCGTCTCATCTATCCATCCAAACTGACATAGTCTATCCATCCATCCATCTCATCTATCCATCCAAACTGACTGAGTCTATCCATCCAAACTAACTGAGTCTATCCATCCAACCTGACTGAGTCAATCCATCCATCCGTCTCATCTATCCATCCAAACTGACTGAGTCTATCCATCCAAACTGACTGAGTCTATCCATCCATCCGTCTCATCTGTCCATCCAAACTGACTGAGTCTATCCATCCAAACTGACTGAGTCTATCCATCCAAACTAACTGAGTCTATCCATCCAAACTGACTGAGTCTATCCATCCATGCGTCTTATCTGTCCATCCTAACTGACTGAGTCTATCCATCCAAACTGACTGAGTCTATCCATCCAAACTAACTGAGTCTATCCATCCAAACTGACTGAGTCTATCCATCCAAACTGACTGAGTCTATCCATCCATCTGTCTCATCTATCCATCCAAACTGACTGAGTCTATCCATACAAACTGACTGAGTCTATCCATCCATCCGTCTCATCTGTCCATCCAAACTGACTGAGTCTATCCATCCAAACTGACTGAGTCTATCCATCCAAACTGACTGAGTCTATCCATCCAAGCTGACTGAGTCTATCCATCCAAACTGACTGAGTCTATCCATCCAAACTGACTGAGTCTAACCATCCGTCTCATCTGTCCATCCAAACTGACTGAGTCTATCAATCCAAACTGACTGAGTCTATCCATCCAAACTGACTGAGTCTATCCATCCATCCATCTCATCTATCCATCCAAACTGACTGAGTCTATCCATCCATCCATCTCATCTATCCATCCAAACTGACTGAGTCTATCCATCCATCCATCTCATCTATCCATCCAAACTGACTGAGTCTATCCATCCATCCGTCTCATCTGTCCATCCAAACTGACTGAGTCTATCCATCCAAACAGACTGAGTCTATCCATCCAAACTGACTGAGTCTATCCATCCAAACTGACTGAGTCTATCCATCCATCCGTCTCATCTGTCCATCCAAACTGACTGAGTCTATCCATCCATCCGTCTCATCTGTCCATCCAAACTGACTGAGTCTATCCATCCAAACTGACTGAGTCTATCCATCCAAACTGACTGAGTCTGTCCATCCAAACTGAGTGAGTCTATCCATCCATGCGTCTCATCTGTCCATCCTAACTGACTGAGTCTATCCATCCAAACTGACTGAGTCTATCCATTCAAACTGACTGAGTCTATCCATCCAAACTGACTGAGTCTATCCATCCAAACTGACTGAGTTTATCCATCCATACTGACTGAGTCTGTCCATCCAAACTGACTGAGTCCCTCCATCCAAACTGACTGAGTCTATCCATCCAAACTGACTGAGTCTATCCATCCAAACAGACTGAGTCTATCCATCCAAACTGACTGAGTCTATCCATCCATCCGTCTCATCTATCCATCCAAACTGACTGAGTCTATCCATCCAAACTGACTGAGTTTATCCATCCATCCGTCTCATCTATCCATCCAAACTGACTGAGTCTATCCATCCAAACTGACTGAGTCTATCCATCCAAACTGACTGAGTCTGTCCATCCAAACTGACTGAGTCTATCCATCCAAACTGACTGAGTCTATCCATCGATACTGACTGAGTCTATCCATCCAAACTGACTGAGTCTATCCATCCATCCGTCTCATCTATCCATCCAAACTGACTGAGTCTATCCATCCAAACTGACTGAGTCTATCCATCCATCCGTCTCATCTATCCATCCAAACTGACTGAGTCTATCCATCCAAACCGACTGAGTCTATCCATCCAAACTGACTGAGTCTATCCATCCAAACTGACTGAGTCTATCCATCCAAACTGACTGAGTCTATGCATCCATCCATCTCATCTATCCATCCAAACTGACTGAGTCTATTCATCCAAACTGACTGAGTCTATCCATCCAAACTGACTGAGTCTATCCATCCAAACTGACTGAGTCTATCCATCCATCCGTCTCATCTATCCATCCAAACTGACTGAGTCTATCCATCCAAACTGACTGAGTCTATCCATCCAAACTGACTGAGTCTATCCATCCAAACTGACTGAGTCTATCCATCCATCCGTCTCATCTATCCATCCAAACTGACTGAGTCTATCCATCCAAACTGACTGAGTCTGTCCATCCAAACTGACTGAGTCTGTCCATCCAAACTGACTGAGTCTATCCATCCATCCGTCTCATCTATCCATCCAAACTGACTGAGTCTATCCATCCAAACCGACTGAGTCAATCCATCCAAACTGACTGAGTCTATCCATCCAAATTGACTGAGTCTATCCATCCAAACTGACTGAGTCTATCCATCCAAACTGACTGAGTCTATCCATCCAAACTGACTGAGTCTATCCATCCATCCGTCTCATCTATCCATCCAAACTGACTGAGTCTATCCATCCAAACTGACTGAGTCTGTCCATCCAAACTGACTGAGTCTATCCATCCAAACTGACTGAGTCTATCCATCCACCCATCTCATCTATCCATCGAAACTGACTGAGTCTATCCATCGAAACTGACTGAGTCTATCTATCCAAACTGACTGAGTCTATCCATCCATCCGTCTCATCTATCCATCCAAGCTGACTGAGTCTATCCATCCAAACCGACTGAGTCTATCCATCCAAACTGACTGAGTCTATCCATCCAAGCTGACTGAGTCTATCCATCCAAACTGACTGAGTCTATCCATCCAAACTGACTGAGTTTATCCATCCATACTGACTGAGTCTGTCCATCCAAACTGACTGAGTCCCTCCATCCAAACTGACTGAGTCTATCCATCCAAACTGACTGAGTCTATCCATCCAAACTGACTGAGTCTATCCATCCATCCGTCTCATCTATCCATCCAAACTGACTGAGTCTATCCATCCAAACTGACTGAGTCTGTCCATCCAAACTGACTGAGTCTATCCATCCAAACTGACTGAGTCTATCCATCGAAACTGACTGAGTCTATCCATCCAAACTGACTGAGTCTATCCATCCATCCGTCTCATCTGTCCATCCAAACTGACTGAGTCTATCCATCCATCCGTCTCATCTGTCCATCCAAACTGACTGAGTCTATCCATCCAAACTGACTGAGTCTATCCATCCAAACTGACTGAGTCTGTCCATCCAAACTGAGTGAGTCTATCCATCCATGCGTCTCATCTGTCCATCCTAACTGACTGAGTCTATCCATCCAAACTGACTGAGTCTATCCATTCAAACTGACTGAGTCTATCCATCCAAACTGACTGAGTCTATCCATCCAAACTGACTGAGTTTATCCATCCATACTGACTGAGTCTGTCCATCCAAACTGACTGAGTCCCTCCATCCAAACTGACTGAGTCTATCCATCCAAACTGACTGAGTCTATCCATCCAAACTGACTGAGTCTATCCAACCAAACTGACTGAGTCTATCCATCCATCCGTCTCATCTATCCATCCAAACTGACTGAGTCTATCCATCCAAACTGACTGAGTTTATCCATCCATCCGTCTCATCTATCCATCCAAACTGACTGAGTCTATCCATCCAAACTGACTGAGTCTATCCATCCAAACTGACTGAGTCTGTCCATCCAAACTGACTGAGTCTATCCATCCAAACTGACTGAGTCTATCCATCGATACTGACTGAGTCTATCCATCCAAACTGACTGAGTCTATCCATCCATCCGTCTCATCTATCCATCCAAACTGACTGAGTCTATCCATCCAAACTGACTGAGTCTATCCATCCATCCGTCTCATCTATCCATCCAAACTGACTGAGTCTATCCATCCAAACCGACTGAGTCTATCCATCCAAACTGACTGAGTCTATCCATCCAAACTGACTGAGTCTATCCATCCAAACTGACTGAGTCTATGCATCCATCCATCTCATCTATCCATCCAAACTGACTGAGTCTATTCATCCAAACTGACTGAGTCTATCCATCCAAACTGACTGAGTCTATCCATCCAAACTGACTGAGTCTATCCATCCATCCGTCTCATCTATCCATCCAAACTGACTGAGTCTATCCATCCAAACTGACTGAGTCTATCCATCCAAACTGACTGAGTCTATCCATCCAAACTGACTGAGTCTATCCATCCATCCGTCTCATCTATCCATCCAAACTGACTGAGTCTATCCATCCAAACTGACTGAGTCTGTCCATCCAAACTGACTGAGTCTGTCCATCCAAACTGACTGAGTCTATCCATCCATCCGTCTCATCTATCCATCCAAACTGACTGAGTCTATCCATCCAAACCGACTGAGTCAAACCATCCAAACTGACTGAGTCTATCCATCCAAACTGACTGAGTCTATCCATCCAAACTGACTGAGTCTATCCATCCAAACTGACTGAGTCTATCCATCCAAACTGACTGAGTCTATCCATCCATCCGTCTCATCTATCCATCCAAACTGACTGAGTCTATCCATCCAAACTGACTGAGTCTGTCCATCCAAACTGACTGAGTCTATCCATCCAAACTGACTGAGTCTATCCATCGAAACTGACTGAGTCTATCTATCCAAACTGACTGAGTCTATCCATCCATCCGTCTCATCTATCCATCCAAGCTGACTGAGTCTATCCATCCAAACCGACTGAGTCTATCCATCCAAACTGACTGAGTCTATCCATCCAAGCTGACTGAGTCTATCCATCCAAACTGACTGAGTCTATCCATCCAAACTGACTGAGTTTATCCATCCATACTGACTGAGTCTGTCCATCCAAACTGACTGAGTCCCTCCATCCAAACTGACTGAGTCTATCCATCCAAACTGACTGAGTCTATCCATCCAAACTGACTGAGTCTATCCATCCATCCGTCTCATCTATCCATCCAAACTGACTGAGTCTATCCATCCAAACTGACTGAGTCTGTCCATCCAAACTGACTGAGTCTATCCATCCAAACTGACTGAGTCTATCCATCGAAACTGACTGAGTCTATCCATCCAAACTGACTGAGTCTATCCATCCATCCGTCTCATCTATCCATCCAAACTGACCGAGTCTATCCATCCAAACTGACTGAGTCTGTCCATCCAAACTGACTGAGTCTATCCATCCAAACTGACTGAGTCTATCCATCGAAACTGACTGAGTCTATCCATCCAAACTGACTGAGTCTATCCATCCATCCGTCTCATCTATCCATCCAAACTGACTGAGTCTATCCATCCAAACTGACTGAGTCTATCCATCCATCCGTCTCATCTATCCATCCAAACTGACTGAGTCTATCCATCCAAACCGACTGAGTCTATCCATCCAAACTGACTGAGTCTATCCATCCAAACTGACTGAGTCTATCCATCCAAACTGACTGAGTCTATGCATCCATCCATCTCATCTATCCATCCAAACTGACTGAGTCTATTCATCCAAACTGACTGAGTCTATCCATCCAAACTGACTGAGTCTATCCATCCAAACTGACTGAGTCTATCCATCCATCCGTCTCATCTATCCATCCAAACTGACTGAGTCTATCCATCCAAACTGACTGAGTCTATCCATCCAAACTGACTGAGTCTATCCATCCAAACTGACTGAGTCTATCCATCCATCCGTCTCATCTATCCATCCAAACTGACTGAGTCTATCCATCCAAACTGACTGAGTCTGTCCATCCAAACTGACTGAGTCTGTCCATCCAAACTGACTGAGTCTATCCATCCATCCGTCTCATCTATCCATCCAAACTGACTGAGTCTATCCATCCAAACCGACTGAGTCAATCCATCCAAACTGACTGAGTCTATCCATCCAAACTGACTGAGTCTATCCATCCAAACTGACTGAGTCTATCCATCCAAACTGACTGAGTTTATCCATCCATACTGACTGAGTCTGTCCATCCAAACTGACTGAGTCCCTCCATCCAAACTGACTGAGTCTATCCATCCAAACTGACTGAGTCTATCCATCCAAACTGACTGAGTCTATCCATCCATCCGTCTCATCTATCCATCCAAACTGACTGAGTCTATCCATCCAAACTGACTGAGTCTGTCCATCCAAACTGACTGAGTCTATCCATCCAAACTGACTGAGTCTATCCATCGAAACTGACTGAGTCTATCTATCCAAACTGACTGAGTCTATCCATCCATCCGTCTCATCTATCCATCCAAGCTGACTGAGTCTATCCATCCAAACCGACTGAGTCTATCCATCCAAACTGACTGAGTCTATCCATCCAAGCTGACTGAGTCTATCCATCCAAACTGACTGAGTCTATCCATCCAAACTGACTGAGTTTATCCATCCATACTGACTGAGTCTGTCCATCCAAACTGACTGAGTCCCTCCATCCAAACTGACTGAGTCTATCCATCCAAACTGACTGAGTCTATCCATCCAAACTGACTGAGTCTATCCATCCATCCGTCTCATCTATCCATCCAAACTGACTGAGTCTATCCATCCAAACTGACTGAGTCTGTCCATCCAAACTGACTGAGTCTATCCATCCAAACTGACTGAGTCTATCCATCGAAACTGACTGAGTCTATCCATCCAAACTGACTGAGTCTATCCATCCATCCGTCTCATCTATCCATCCAAACTGACTGAGTATATCCATCCAAACTGACTGAGTCTGTCCTTCCAAACTGACTGAGTCTGTCCATCCAAACTGACTGAGTCTATCCATCCAAACTAACTGAGTCTATCCATCCAACCTGACTGAGTCAATCCATCCATCCGTCTCATCTATCCATCCAAACTGACTGAGTCTATCCATCCAAACTGACTGAGTCTATCCATCCATCCGTCTCATCTGTCCATACAAACTGACTGAGTCTGTCCATGCAAACTGACTGAGTCTGTCCATACAAACTGACTGAGTCTATCCATCCAAACTGACTGAGTCTATCCATCCAAACTGACTGAGTCTGTCCATCCAAACTGACTGAGTCTATCCATCCAAACTGACTGAGTCTGTCCATACAAACTGACTGAGTCTGTCCATCCAAACTGACTGAGTCTATCCATCCAAACTGACTGAGTCAATCCATCCATCCGTCTCAGCTATCCATCCAAACTGACTGAGTCTATCCATCCATCCGTCTCATCTGTCCATCCAAACTGACTGAGTCTATCCATCCAAACGGACTGAGTCTGTCCATGCAAACTGACTGAGTCTGTCCATACAAACTGACTGAGTCTATCCATCCAAACTGACTGAGTCTATCCATCCAAACTGACTGAGTCTGTCCATCCAAACTGACTGAGTCTATCCATCCAAACTGACTGAGTCTATCCATCCAAACTGACTGAGTATGTCCATCCAAACTGACTGAGTCTGTCCATCCAAACTGACTGAGTCTATCCATCCAAACTGACTGAGTCAATCCATCCATCCGTCTCAGCTATCCATCCAAACTGACTGAGTCTATCCATCCATCCGTCTCATCTGTCCATCCAAACTGACTGAGTCTATCAATCCAAACTGACTTAGTCTATCCATCCACACTGACTGAGTCTATCCATCCATCCATCTCATCTATCCATCCAAACTGACTGAGTCTATCCATCCATCAATCTCATCTATCCATCCAAACTGACTGAGTCTATCCATCCATCCGTCTCATCTGTCCATCCAAACTGACTGAGTGTTTCCATCCAAACAGACTGAGCCTATCCATCCAAACTGACTGAGTCTATCCATCCAAACTGACTGAGACTATCCATCCATCCATCTCATCTATCCATCCAAACTGACTGAGTCTATCCATCCAAACTGACTGAGTCTATCCATCCAAACTGACTGAGTCTATCCATCCATCCGTCTCATCTATCCATCCAAACTGACTGAGTATATCCATCCAAACTGACTGAGTCTGTCCTTCCAAACTGACTGAGTCTGTCCATCCAAACTGACTGAGTCTATCCATCCAAACTAACTGAGTCTATCCATCCAACCTGACTGAGTCAATCCATCCATCCGTCTCATCTATCCATCCAAACTGACTGAGTCTATCCATCCAAACTGACTGAGTCTATCCATCCATCCGTCTCATCTGTCCATCCAAACTGACTGAGTCTATCCATCCAAACTGACTGAGTCTATCCATCCAAACTGACATAGTCTATCCATCCATCCATCTCATCTATCCATCCAAACTGACTGAGTCTATCCATCCAAACTGACTGAGTCTATCCATCCAAACTGACTGAGTATATCCATCCAAACTGACTGAGTCTATCCATCCATCCGTCTCATCTATCCATCCAAACTGACTGAGTCTGTCCATCCAAATTGACTGAGTCTATCTATCCATCCGTCTCATCTATCCATCCAAACTGACTGAGTCTATCCATCCAAACTGACTGAGTCTATCCATCTATCCGTCTCATCTGTCCATCCAAACTGACTGAGTCTATCCATCCAAGCTGACTGAGTCTATCCATCCAAACTGACTGAGTCTATCCATCCAAACTGACTGAGTCTATCCATCCGTCTCATCTGTCCATCCAAACTGACTGAGTCTATCAATCCAAACTGACTGAGTCTATCCATCCAAACTGACTGAGTCTATCCATCCATCCATCTCATCTATCCATCCAAACTGACTGAGTCTATCCATCCATCCATCTCATCTATCCATCCAAACTGACTGAGTCTATCCATCCATCCATCTCATCTATCCATCCAAACTGACTGAGTCTATCCATCCATCCGTCTCATCTGTCCATCCAAACTGACTGAGTCTATCCATCCAAACAGACTGAGTCTATCCATCCAAACTGACTGAGTCTATCCATCCAAACTGACTGAGTCTATCCATCCATCCGTCTCATCTGTCCATCCAAACTGACTGAGTCTATCCATCCATCCGTCTCATCTGTCCATCCAAACTGACTGAGTCTATCCATCCAAACTGACTGAGTCTATCCATCCAAACTGACTGAGTCTGTCCATCCAAACTGAGTGAGTCTATCCATCCATGCGTCTCATCTGTCCATCCTAACTGACTGAGTCTATCCATCCAAACTGACTGAGTCTATCCATCCAAACTGACTGAGTCTATCCATCCATCCGTCTCATCTATCCATCCAAACTGACTGAGTCTATCCATCCAAACTGACTGAGTCTGTCCATCCAAACTGACTGAGTCTATCCATCCATCCGTCTCAGCTGTCCATCCAAACTGACTGAGTCTATCCATCCAAACTGACTAAGTCTATCCATCCAAACTGACTGAGTCTATCCATCCATCCATCCATCCGTCTCATCTATCCATCCAAACTGACTGAGTCTATCCATCCATCCATCCATCCATCTCATCTATCCATCCAAACTGACTGAGTCTGTCCATCCAAACTGACTGAGTCTATCTATCCATCCGTCTCATCTATCCATCCAAACTGACTGAGTCTATCCATCCAAACTGACTGAGTCTGTCCATCCAAACTGACTGAGTCTATCCATCCATCCGTCTCATCTGTCCATCCAAACTGACTGAGTCTATCCATCCAAGCTGACTGAGTCTATCCATCCAAACTGACTGAGTCTATCCATCCAAACTGACTGAGTCTATCCATCCATCTGTCTCATCTATCCATCCAAACTGACTGAGTCTATCCATCCCTCCATCTCATCTATCCATCCAAACTGACATAGTCTATCCATCCATCCATCTCATCTATCCATCCAAACTGACTGAGTCTATCCATCCAAACTGACTGAGTCTATCCATCCAAACTAACTGAGTCTATCCATCCAACCTGACTGAGTCAATACATCCATCCGTCTCATCTATCCATCCAAACTGACTGAGTCTATCCATCCAAACTGCCTGAGTCTATCCATCCATCCGTCTCATCTGTCCATCCAAACTGACTGAGTGTTTCCATCCAAACAGACTGAGCCTATCCATCCAAACTGACTGAGTCTATCCATCCAAACTGACTGAGTCTATCCATCCATCCGTCTCAGCTATCCATCCAAACTGACTGAGTCTATCCATCCATCCGTCTCATCTGTCCATCCAAACTGACTGAGTCTATCCATCCAAACGGACTGAGTCTGTCCATGCAAACTGACTGAGTCTGTCCATACAAACTGACTGAGTCTATCCATCCAAACTGACTGAGTCTATCCATCCAAACTGACTGAGTCTGTCCATCCAAACTGACTGAGTCTATCCATCCAAACTGACTGAGTCTATCCATCCAAACTGACTGAGTATGTCCATCCAAACTGACTGAGTCTGTCCATCCAAACTGACTGAGTCTATCCATCCAAACTGACTGAGTCAATCCATCCATCCGTCTCAGCTATCCATCCAAACTGACTGAGTCTATCCATCCATCCGTCTCATCTGTCCATCCAAACTGACTGAGTCTATCAATCCAAACTGACTTAGTCTATCCATCCACACTGACTGAGTCTATCCATCCATCCATCTCATCTATCCATCCAAACTGACTGAGTCTATCCATCCATCAATCTCATCTATCCATCCAAACTGACTGAGTCTATCCATCCATCCGTCTCATCTGTCCATCCAAACTGACTGAGTGTTTCCATCCAAACAGACTGAGCCTATCCATCCAAACTGACTGAGTCTATCCATCCAAACTGACTGAGACTATCCATCCATCCATCTCATCTATCCATCCAAACTGACTGAGTCTATCCATCCAAACTGACTGAGTCTATCCATCCAAACTGACTGAGTCTATCCATCCATCCGTCTCATCTATCCATCCAAACTGACTGAGTATATCCATCCAAACTGACTGAGTCTGTCCTTCCAAACTGACTGAGTCTGTCCATCCAAACTGACTGAGTCTATCCATCCAAACTAACTGAGTCTATCCATCCAACCTGACTGAGTCAATCCATCCATCCGTCTCATCTATCCATCCAAACTGACTGAGTCTATCCATCCAAACTGACTGAGTCTATCCATCCATCCGTCTCATCTGTCCATCCAAACTGACTGAGTCTATCCATCCAAACTGACTGAGTCTATCCATCCAAACTGACATAGTCTATCCATCCATCCATCTCATCTATCCATCCAAACTGACTGAGTCTATCCATCCAAACTGACTGAGTCTATCCATCCAAACTGACTGAGTATATCCATCCAAACTGACTGAGTCTATCCATCCATCCGTCTCATCTATCCATCCAAACTGACTGAGTCTGTCCATCCAAATTGACTGAGTCTATCTATCCATCCGTCTCATCTATCCATCCAAACTGACTGAGTCTATCCATCCAAACTGACTGAGTCTATCCATCTATCCGTCTCATCTGTCCATCCAAACTGACTGAGTCTATCCATCCAAGCTGACTGAGTCTATCCATCCAAACTGACTGAGTCTATCCATCCAAACTGACTGAGTCTATCCATCCGTCTCATCTGTCCATCCAAACTGACTGAGTCTATCAATCCAAACTGACTGAGTCTATCCATCCAAACTGACTGAGTCTATCCATCCATCCATCTCATCTATCCATCCAAACTGACTGAGTCTATCCATCCATCCATCTCATCTATCCATCCAAACTGACTGAGTCTATCCATCCATCCATCTCATCTATCCATCCAAACTGACTGAGTCTATCCATCCATCCGTCTCATCTGTCCATCCAAACTGACTGAGTCTATCCATCCAAACAGACTGAGTCTATCCATCCAAACTGACTGAGTCTATCCATCCAAACTGACTGAGTCTATCCATCCATCCGTCTCATCTGTCCATCCAAACTGACTGAGTCTATCCATCCATCCGTCTCATCTGTCCATCCAAACTGACTGAGTCTATCCATCCAAACTGACTGAGTCTATCCATCCAAACTGACTGAGTCTGTCCATCCAAACTGAGTGAGTCTATCCATCCATGCGTCTCATCTGTCCATCCTAACTGACTGAGTCTATCCATCCAAACTGACTGAGTCTATCCATCCAAACTGACTGAGTCTATCCATCCATCCGTCTCATCTATCCATCCAAACTGACTGAGTCTATCCATCCAAACTGACTGAGTCTGTCCATCCAAACTGACTGAGTCTATCCATCCATCCGTCTCAGCTGTCCATCCAAACTGACTGAGTCTATCCATCCAAACTGACTAAGTCTATCCATCCAAACTGACTGAGTCTATCCATCCATCCATCCATCCGTCTCATCTATCCATCCAAACTGACTGAGTCTATCCATCCATCCATCCATCCATCTCATCTATCCATCCAAACTGACTGAGTCTGTCCATCCAAACTGACTGAGTCTATCTATCCATCCGTCTCATCTATCCATCCAAACTGACTGAGTCTATCCATCCAAACTGACTGAGTCTGTCCATCCAAACTGACTGAGTCTATCCATCCATCCGTCTCATCTGTCCATCCAAACTGACTGAGTCTATCCATCCAAGCTGACTGAGTCTATCCATCCAAACTGACTGAGTCTATCCATCCAAACTGACTGAGTCTATCCATCCATCTGTCTCATCTATCCATCCAAACTGACTGAGTCTATCCATCCCTCCATCTCATCTATCCATCCAAACTGACATAGTCTATCCATCCATCCATCTCATCTATCCATCCAAACTGACTGAGTCTATCCATCCAAACTGACTGAGTCTATCCATCCAAACTAACTGAGTCTATCCATCCAACCTGACTGAGTCAATACATCCATCCGTCTCATCTATCCATCCAAACTGACTGAGTCTATCCATCCAAACTGCCTGAGTCTATCCATCCATCCGTCTCATCTGTCCATCCAAACTGACTGAGTGTTTCCATCCAAACAGACTGAGCCTATCCATCCAAACTGACTGAGTCTATCCATCCAAACTGACTGAGTCTATCCATCCAAACTGACTGAGTCTATCCATCCAAACTGACTGAGTCTATCCATCCATCCGTCTCATCTATCCATCCAAACTGACTGAGTATATCCATCCAAACTGACTGAGTCTGTCCTTCCAAACTGACTGAGTCTGTCCATCCAAACTGACTGAGTCTATCCATCCAAACTAACTGAGTCTATCCATCCAACCTGACTGAGTCAATCCATCCATCCGTCTCATCTATCCATCCAAACTGACTGAGTCTATCCATCCAAACTGACTGAGTCTATCCATCCATCCGTCTCATCTGTCCATCCAAACTGACTGAGTCTATCCATCCAAACTGACTGAGTCTATCCATCCAAACTGACATAGTCTATCCATCCATCCATCTCATCTATCCATCCAAACTGACTGAGTCTATCCATCCAAACTGACTGAGTCTATCCATCCAAACTGACTGAGTATATCCATCCAAACTGACTGAGTCTATCCATCCATCCGTCTCATCTATCCATCCAAACTGACTGAGTCTGTCCATCCAAATTGACTGAGTCTATCTATCCATCCGTCTCATCTATCCATCCAAACTGACTGAGTCTATCCATCCAAACTGACTGAGTCTATCCATCTATCCGTCTCATCTGTCCATCCAAACTGACTGAGTCTATCCATCCAAGCTGACTGAGTCTATCCATCCAAACTGACTGAGTCTATCCATCCAAACTGACTGAGTCTATCCATCCGTCTCATCTGTCCATCCAAACTGACTGAGTCTATCAATCCAAACTGACTGAGTCTATCCATCCAAACTGACTGAGTATATCCATCCATCCATCTCATCTATCCATCCAAACTGACTGAGTCTATCCATCCATCCATCTCATCTATCCATCCAAACTGACTGAGTCTATCCATCCATCCATCTCATCTATCCATCCAAACTGACTGAGTCTATCCATCCATCCGTCTCATCTGTCCATCCAAACTGACTGAGTCTATCCATCCAAACAGACTGAGTCTATCCATCCAAACTGACTGAGTCTATCCATCCAAACTGACTGAGTCTATCCATCCATCCGTCTCATCTGTCCATCCAAACTGACTGAGTCTATCCATCCATCCGTCTCATCTGTCCATCCAAACTGACTGAGTCTATCCATCCAAACTGACTGAGTCTATCCATCCAAACTGACTGAGTCTGTCCATCCAAACTGAGTGAGTCTATCCATCCATGCGTCTCATCTGTCCATCCTAACTGACTGAGTCTATCCATCCAAACTGACTGAGTCTATCCATCCAAACTGACTGAGTCTATCCATCCATCCGTCTCATCTATCCATCCAAACTGACTGAGTCTATCCATCCAAACTGACTGAGTCTGTCCATCCAAACTGACTGAGTCTATCCATCCATCCGTCTCAGCTGTCCATCCAAACTGACTGAGTCTATCCATCCAAACTGACTAAGTCTATCCATCCAAACTGACTGAGTCTATCCATCCATCCATCCGTCTCATCTATCCATCCAAACTGACTGAGTCTATCCATCCATCCATCCATCCATCTCATCTATCCATCCAAACTGACTGAGTCTGTCCATCCAAACTGACTGAGTCTATCTATCCATCCGTCTCATCTATCCATCCAAACTGACTGAGTCTATCCATCCAAACTGACTGAGTCTGTCCATCCAAACTGACTGAGTCTATCCATCCATCCGTCTCATCTGTCCATCCAAACTGACTGAGTCTATCCATCCAAGCTGACTGAGTCTATCCATCCAAACTGACTGAGTCTATCCATCCAAACTGACTGAGTCTATCCATCCATCTGTCTCATCTATCCATCCAAACTGACTGAGTCTATCCATCCCTCCATCTCATCTATCCATCCAAACTGACATAGTCTATCCATCCATCCATCTCATCTATCCATCCAAACTGACTAAGTCTATCCATCCAAACTGACTGAGTCTATCCATCCAAACTAACTGAGTCTATCCATCCAACCTGACTGAGTCAATCCATCCATCCGTCTCATCTATCCATCCAAACTGACTGAGTCTATCCATCCAAACTGACTGAGTCTATCCATCCATCCGTCTCATCTGTCCATCCAAACTGACTGAGTCTATCCATCCAAACTGACTGAGTCTATCCATCCAAACTGACTGAGTATATCCATCCAAACTGACTGAGTCTATCCATCCATCCGTCTCATCTGTCCATCCAAACTGACTGAGTCTATCCATCCAAACTGACTGAGTCTATCCATCCAAACTGACATAGTCTATCCATCCATCCATCTCATCTATCCATCCAAACTGACTGAGTCTATCCATCCAAACTGACTGAGTCTATCCATCCAAACTGACTGAGTATATCCATCCAAACTGACTGAGTCTATCCATCCATCCGTCTCATCTATCCATCCAAACTGACTGAGTCTGTCCATCCAAATTGACTGAGTCTATCTATCCATCCGTCTCATCTATCCATCCAAACTGACTGAGTCTATCCATCCAAACTGACTGAGTCTATCCATCTATCCGTCTCATCTGTCCATCCAAACTGACTGAGTCTATCCATCCAAGCTGACTGAGTCTATCCATCCAAACTGACTGAGTCTATCCATCCAAACTGACTGAGTCTATCCATCCGTCTCATCTGTCCATCCAAACTGACTGAGTCTATCAATCCAAACTGACTGAGTCTATCCATCCAAACTGACTGAGTCTATCCATCCATCCATCTCATCTATCCATCCAAACTGACTGAGTCTATCCATCCATCCATCTCATCTATCCATCCAAACTGACTGAGTCTATCCATCCATCCATCTCATCTATCCATCCAAACTGACTGAGTCTATCCATCCATCCGTCTCATCTGTCCATCCAAACTGACTGAGTCTATCCATCCAAACAGACTGAGTCTATCCATCCAAACTGACTGAGTCTATCCATCCAAACTGACTGAGTCTATCCATCCATCCGTCTCATCTGTCCATCCAAACTGACTGAGTCTATCCATCCATCCGTCTCATCTGTCCATCCAAACTGACTGAGTCTATCCATCCAAACTGACTGAGTCTATCCATCCAAACTGACTGAGTCTGTCCATCCAAACTGAGTGAGTCTATCCATCCATGCGTCTCATCTGTCCATCCTAACTGACTGAGTCTATCCATCCAAACTGACTGAGTCTATCCATCCAAACTGACTGAGTCTATCCATCCATCCGTCTCATCTATCCATCCAAACTGACTGAGTCTATCCATCCAAACTGACTGAGTCTGTCCATCCAAACTGACTGAGTCTATCCATCCATCCGTCTCAGCTGTCCATCCAAACTGACTGAGTCTATCCATCCAAACTGACTAAGTCTATCCATCCAAACTGACTGAGTCTATCCATCCATCCATCCGTCTCATCTATCCATCCAAACTGACTGAGTCTATCCATCCATCCATCCATCCATCTCATCTATCCATCCAAACTGACTGAGTCTGTCCATCCAAACTGACTGAGTCTATCCATCCAAACTGACTGAGTCTATCCATCCATCCGTCTCATCTGTCCATCCAAACTGACTGAGTCTATCCATCCAAACTGACTGAGTCTATCCATCCATCCGTCTCATCTGTCCATCCAAACTGACTGAGTCTATCCATCCATCCGTCTCATCTGTCCATCCAAACTGACTGAGTCTATCCATCCAAACAGACTGAGTCTATCCATCCAAACTGACTGAGTCTATCCATCCAAACTGACTGAGTCTATCCATCCATCCGTCTCATCTGTCCATCCAAACTGACTGAGTCTATCCATCCATCCGTCTCATCTGTCCATCCAAACTGACTGAGTCTATCCATCCAAACTGACTGAGTCTATCCATCCAAACTGACTGAGTCTGCCCATCCAAACTGAGTGAGTCTATCCATCCATGCATCTCATCTGTCCATCCTAACTGACTGAGTCTATCCATCCAAACTGACTGAGTCTATCCATCCAAACTGACTGAGTCTATCCATCCATCCGTCTCATCTATCCATCCAAACTGACTGAGTCTATCCATCCAAACTGACTGAGTCTGTCCATCCAAACTGACTGAGTCTATCCATCCATCCGTCTCAGCTGTCCATCCAAACTGACTGAGTCTATCCATCCAAACTGACTAAGTCTATCCATCCAAACTGACTGAGTCTATCCATCCATCCATCCGTCTCATCTATCCATCCAAACTGACTGAGTCTATCCATCCATCCATCCATCCATCTCATCTATCCATCCAAACTGACTGAGTCTGTCCATCCAAACTGACTGAGTCTATCTATCCATCCGTCTCATCTATTCATCCAAACTGACTGAGTCTATCCATCCAAACTGACTGAGTCTGTCCATCCAAACTGACTGAGTCTATCCATCCATCCGTCTCATCTGTCCATCCAAACTGACTGAGTCTATCCATCCAAGCTGACTGAGTCTATCCATCCAAACTGACTGAGTCTATCCATCCAAACTGACTGAGTCTATCCATCCATCTGTCTCATCTATCCATCCAAACTGACTGAGTCTATCCATCCCTCCGTCTCATCTATCCATCCAAACTGACATAGTCTATCCATCCATCCATCTCATCTATCCATCCAAACTGACTGAGTCTATCCATCCAAACTGACTGAGTCTATTCATCCAAACTAACTGAGTCTATCCATCCAACCTGACTGAGTCAATCCATCCATCCGTCTCATCTATCCATCCAAACTGACTGAGTCTATCCATCCAAACTGACTGAGTCTATCCATCCATCCGTCTCATCTGTCCATCCAAACTGACTGAGTCTATCCATCCAAACTGACTGAGTCTATCCATCCAAACTGACTGAGTATATCCATCCAAACTGACTGAGTCTATCCATCCATCCGTCTCATCTATCCATCCAAACTGACTGCGTCTGTCCATCCAAACTCACTGAGTCTATCTATCCATCCGTCTCATCTATCCATCCAAACTGACTGAGTCTATCCATCCAAACTGACTGAGTCTGTCCATCCAAACTGACTGAGTGTATCCATCCATCCGTCTCATCTGTCCATCCAAACTGACTGAGTCTATCCATCCAAACTGACTGAGTCTATCCATCCAAACTGACTGAGTATATCCATCCAAACTGACTGAGTCTATCCATCCATCCGTCTCATCTATCCATCCAAACTGACTGAGTCTGTCCATCCAAACTGAGTGAGTCTATCCATCCATGCGTCTCATCTGTCCATCCTAACTGACTGAGTCTATCCATCCAAACTGACTGAGTCTATCCATCCAAACTGACTGAGTCTATCCATCCATCCGTCTCATCTATCCATCCAAACTGACTGAGTCTATCCATCCAAACTGACTGAGTCTGTCCATCCAAACTGACTGAGTCTATCCATCCATCCGTCTCAGCTGTCCATCCAAACTGACTGAGTCTATCCATCCAAACTGACTAAGTCTATCCATCCAAACTGACTGAGTCTATCCATCCATCCATCCATCCGTCTCATCTATCCATCCAAACTGACTGAGTCTATCCATCCATCCACCCATCCATCTCATCTATCCATCCAAACTGACTGAGTCTGTCCATCCAAACTGACTGAGTCTATCCATCCAAACTGACTGAGTCTATCCATCCATCCGTCTCATCTGTCCATCCAAACTGACTGAGTCTATCCATCCAAACAGACTGAGTCTATCCATCCAAACTGACTGAGTCTATCCATCCAAACTGACTGAGTCTATCCATCCATCCGTCTCATCTGTCCATCCAAACTGACTGAGTCTATCCATCCATCCGTCTCATCTGTCCATCCAAACTGACTGAGTCTATCCATCCAAACAGACTGAGTCTATCCATCCAAACTGACTGAGTCTATCCATCCAAACTGACTGAGTCTATCCATCCATCCGTCTCATCTATCCATCCAAACTGACTGAGTCTGTCCATCCAAATTGACTGAGTCTATCTATCCATCCGTCTCATCTATCCATCCAAACTGACTGAGTCTATCCATCCAAACTGACTGAGTCTATCCATCTATCCGTCTCATCTGTCCATCCAAACTGACTGAGTCTATCCATCCAAGCTGACTGAGTCTATCCATCCAAACTGACTGAGTCTATCCATCCAAACTGACTGAGTCTATCCATCCGTCTCATCTGTCCATCCAAACTGACTGAGTCTATCAATCCAAACTGACTGAGTCTATCCATCCAAACTGACTGAGTCTATCCATCCATCCATCTCATCTATCCATCCAAACTGACTGAGTCTATCCATCCATCCATCTCATCTATCCATCCAAACTGACTGAGTCTATCCATCCATCCATCTCATCTATCCATCCAAACTGACTGAGTCTATCCATCCATCCGTCTCATCTGTCCATCCAAACTGACTGAGTCTATCCATCCAAACAGACTGAGTCTATCCATCCAAACTGACTGAGTCTATCCATCCAAACTGACTGAGTCTATCCATCCATCCGTCTCATCTGTCCATCCAAACTGACTGAGTCTATCCATCCATCCGTCTCATCTGTCCATCCAAACTGACTGAGTCTATCCATCCAAACTGACTGAGTCTATCCATCCAAACTGACTGAGTCTGTCCATCCAAACTGAGTGAGTCTATCCATCCATGCGTCTCATCTGTCCATCCTAACTGACTGAGTCTATCCATCCAAACTGACTGAGTCTATCCATCCAAACTGACTGAGTCTATCCATCCATCCGTCTCATCTATCCATCCAAACTGACTGAGTCTATCCATCCAAACTGACTGAGTCTGTCCATCCAAACTGACTGAGTCTATCCATCCATCCGTCTCAGCTGTCCATCCAAACTGACTGAGTCTATCCATCCAAACTGACTAAGTCTATCCATCCAAACTGACTGAGTCTATCCATCCATCCATCCGTCTCATCTATCCATCCAAACTGACTGAGTCTATCCATCCATCCATCCATCCATCTCATCTATCCATCCAAACTGACTGAGTCTGTCCATCCAAACTGACTGAGTCTATCCATCCAAACTGACTGAGTCTATCCATCCATCCGTCTCATCTGTCCATCCAAACTGACTGAGTCTATCCATCCAAACAGACTGAGTCTATCCATCCAAACTGACTGAGTCTATCCATCCAAACTGACTGAGTCTATCCATCCATCCGTCTCATCTGTCCATCCAAACTGACTGAGTCTATCCATCCATCCGTCTCATCTGTCCATCCAAACTGACTGAGTCTATCCATCCAAACAGACTGAGTCTATCCATCCAAACTGACTGAGTCTATCCATCCAAACTGACTGAGTCTATCCATCCATCCGTCTCATCTGTCCATCCAAACTGACTGAGTCTATCCATCCATCCGTCTCATCTGTCCATCCAAACTGACTGAGTCTATCCATCCAAACTGACTGAGTCTATCCATCCAAACTGACTGAGTCTGTCCATCCAAACTGAGTGAGTCTATCCATCCATGCGTCTCATCTGTCCATCCTAACTGACTGAGTCTATCCATCCAAACTGACTGAGTCTATCCATCCAAACTGACTGAGTCTATCCATCCATCCGTCTCATCTATCCATCCAAACTGACTGAGTCTATCCATCCAAACTGACTGAGTCTGTCCATCCAAACTGACTGAGTCTATCCATCCATCCGTCTCAGCTGTCCATCCAAACTGACTGAGTCTATCCATCCAAACTGACTAAGTCTATCCATCCAAACTGACTGAGTCTATCCATCCATCCATCCGTCTCATCTATCCATCCAAACTGACTGAGTCTATCCATCCATCCATCCATCCATCTCATCTATCCATCCAAACTGACTGAGTCTGTCCATCCAAACTGACTGAGTCTATCTATCCATCCGTCTCATCTATCCATCCAAACTGACTGAGTCTATCCATCCAAACTGACTGAGTCTGTCCATCCAAACTGACTGAGTCTATCCATCCATCCGTCTCATCTGTCCATCCAAACTGACTGAGTCTATCCATCCAAGCTGACTGAGTCTATCCATCCAAACTGACTGAGTCTATCCATCCAAACTGACTGAGTCTATCCATCCATCTGTCTCATCTATCCATCCAAACTGACTGAGTCTATCCATCCCTCCGTCTCATCTATCCATCCAAACTGACATAGTCTATCCATCCATCCATCTCATCTATCCATCCAAACTGACTGAGTCTATCCATCCAAACTGACTGAGTCTATTCATCCAAACTAACTGAGTCTATCCATCCAACCTGACTGAGTCAATCCATCCATCCGTCTCATCTATCCATCCAAACTGACTGAGTCTATCCATCCATCCGTCTCATCTGTCCATCCAAACTGACTGAGTCTATCCATCCAAACTGACTGAGTCTATCCATCCAAACTGACTGAGTATATCCATCCAAACTGACTGAGTCTATCCATCCATCCGTCTCATCTATCCATCCAAACTGACTGAGTCTGTCCATCCAAACTCACTGAGTCTATCTATCCATCCGTCTCATCTATCCATCCAAACTGACTGAGTCTATCCATCCAAACTGACTGAGTCTGTCCATCCAAACTGACTGAGTGTATCCATCCATCCGTCTCATCTGTCCATCCAAACTGACTGAGTCTATCCATCCAAACTGACTGAGTCTATCCATCCAAACTGACTGAGTATATCCATCCAAACTGACTGAGTCTATCCATCCATCCGTCTCATCTATCCATCCAAACTGACTGAGTCTGTCCATCCAAACTGAGTGAGTCTATCCATCCATGCGTCTCATCTGTCCATCCTAACTGACTGAGTCTATCCATCCAAACTGACTGAGTCTATCCATCCAAACTGACTGAGTCTATCCATCCATCCGTCTCATCTATCCATCCAAACTGACTGAGTCTATCCATCCAAACTGACTGAGTCTGTCCATCCAAACTGACTGAGTCTATCCATCCATCCGTCTCAGCTGTCCATCCAAACTGACTGAGTCTATCCATCCAAACTGACTAAGTCTATCCATCCAAACTGACTGAGTCTATCCATCCATCCATCCGTCTCATCTATCCATCCAAACTGACTGAGTCTATCCATCCATCCATCCATCCATCTCATCTATCCATCCAAACTGACTGAGTCTGTCCATCCAAACTGACTGAGTCTATCCATCCAAACTGACTGAGTCTATCCATCCATCCGTCTCATCTGTCCATCCAAACTGACTGAGTCTATCCATCCAAACAGACTGAGTCTATCCATCCAAACTGACTGAGTCTATCCATCCAAACTGACTGAGTCTATCCATCCATCCGTCTCATCTGTCCATCCAAACTGACTGAGTCTATCCATCCATCCGTCTCATCTGTCCATCCAAACTGACTGAGTCTATCCATCCAAACAGACTGAGTCTATCCATCCAAACTGACTGAGTCTATCCATCCAAACTGACTGAGTCTATCCATCCATCCGTCTCATCTGTCCATCCAAACTGACTGAGTGTATCCATCCATCCGTCTCATCTGTCCATCCAAACTGACTGAGTCTATCCATCCAAACTGACTGAGTCTATCCATCCAAACTGACTGAGTATATCCATCCAAACTGACTGAGTCTATCCATCCATCCGTCTCATCTATCCATCCAAACTGACTGAGTCTGTCCATCCAAACTGAGTGAGTCTATCCATCCATGCGTCTCATCTGTCCATCCTAACTGACTGAGTCTATCCATCCAAACTGACTGAGTCTATCCATCCAAACTGACTGAGTCTATCCATCCATCCGTCTCATCTATCCATCCAAACTGACTGAGTCTATCCATCCAAACTGACTGAGTCTGTCCATCCAAACTGACTGAGTCTATCCATCCATCCGTCTCAGCTGTCCATCCAAACTGACTGAGTCTATCCATCCAAACTGACTAAGTCTATCCATCCAAACTGACTGAGTCTATCCATCCATCCATCCATCCGTCTCATCTATCCATCCAAACTGACTGAGTCTATCCATCCATCCACCCATCCATCTCATCTATCCATCCAAACTGACTGAGTCTGTCCATCCAAACTGACTGAGTCTATCCATCCAAACTGACTGAGTCTATCCATCCATCCGTCTCATCTGTCCATCCAAACTGACTGAGTCTATCCATCCAAACAGACTGAGTCTATCCATCCAAACTGACTGAGTCTATCCATCCAAACTGACTGAGTCTATCCATCCATCCGTCTCATCTGTCCATCCAAACTGACTGAGTCTATCCATCCATCCGTCTCATCTGTCCATCCAAACTGACTGAGTCTATCCATCCAAACAGACTGAGTCTATCCATCCAAACTGACTGAGTCTATCCATCCAAACTGACTGAGTCTATCCATCCATCCGTCTCATCTATCCATCCAAACTGACTGAGTCTGTCCATCCAAATTGACTGAGTCTATCTATCCATCCGTCTCATCTATCCATCCAAACTGACTGAGTCTATCCATCCAAACTGACTGAGTCTATCCATCTATCCGTCTCATCTGTCCATCCAAACTGACTGAGTCTATCCATCCAAGCTGACTGAGTCTATCCATCCAAACTGACTGAGTCTATCCATCCAAACTGACTGAGTCTATCCATCCGTCTCATCTGTCCATCCAAACTGACTGAGTCTATCAATCCAAACTGACTGAGTCTATCCATCCAAACTGACTGAGTCTATCCATCCATCCATCTCATCTATCCATCCAAACTGACTGAGTCTATCCATCCATCCATCTCATCTATCCATCCAAACTGACTGAGTCTATCCATCCATCCATCTCATCTATCCATCCAAACTGACTGAGTCTATCCATCCATCCGTCTCATCTGTCCATCCAAACTGACTGAGTCTATCCATCCAAACAGACTGAGTCTATCCATCCAAACTGACTGAGTCTATCCATCCAAACTGACTGAGTCTATCCATCCATCCGTCTCATCTGTCCATCCAAACTGACTGAGTCTATCCATCCATCCGTCTCATCTGTCCATCCAAACTGACTGAGTCTATCCATCCAAACTGACTGAGTCTATCCATCCAAACTGACTGAGTCTGTCCATCCAAACTGAGTGAGTCTATCCATCCATGCGTCTCATCTGTCCATCCTAACTGACTGAGTCTATCCATCCAAACTGACTGAGTCTATCCATCCAAACTGACTGAGTCTATCCATCCATCCGTCTCATCTATCCATCCAAACTGACTGAGTCTATCCATCCAAACTGACTGAGTCTGTCCATCCAAACTGACTGAGTCTATCCATCCATCCGTCTCAGCTGTCCATCCAAACTGACTGAGTCTATCCATCCAAACTGACTAAGTCTATCCATCCAAACTGACTGAGTCTATCCATCCATCCATCCGTCTCATCTATCCATCCAAACTGACTGAGTCTATCCATCCATCCATCCATCCATCTCATCTATCCATCCAAACTGACTGAGTCTGTCCATCCAAACTGACTGAGTCTATCCATCCAAACTGACTGAGTCTATCCATCCATCCGTCTCATCTGTCCATCCAAACTGACTGAGTCTATCCATCCAAACAGACTGAGTCTATCCATCCAAACTGACTGAGTCTATCCATCCAAACTGACTGAGTCTATCCATCCATCCGTCTCATCTGTCCATCCAAACTGACTGAGTCTATCCATCCATCCGTCTCATCTGTCCATCCAAACTGACTGAGTCTATCCATCCAAACAGACTGAGTCTATCCATCCAAACTGACTGAGTCTATCCATCCAAACTGACTGAGTCTATCCATCCATCCGTCTCATCTGTCCATCCAAACTGACTGAGTCTATCCATCCATCCGTCTCATCTGTCCATCCAAACTGACTGAGTCTATCCATCCAAACTGACTGAGTCTATCCATCCAAACTGACTGAGTCTGTCCATCCAAACTGAGTGAGTCTATCCATCCATGCGTCTCATCTGTCCATCCTAACTGACTGAGTCTATCCATCCAAACTGACTGAGTCTATCCATCCAAACTGACTGAGTCTATCCATCCATCCGTCTCATCTATCCATCCAAACTGACTGAGTCTATCCATCCAAACTGACTGAGTCTGTCCATCCAAACTGACTGAGTCTATCCATCCATCCGTCTCAGCTGTCCATCCAAACTGACTGAGTCTATCCATCCAAACTGACTAAGTCTATCCATCCAAACTGACTGAGTCTATCCATCCATCCATCCGTCTCATCTATCCATCCAAACTGACTGAGTCTATCCATCCATCCATCCATCCATCTCATCTATCCATCCAAACTGACTGAGTCTGTCCATCCAAACTGACTGAGTCTATCTATCCATCCGTCTCATCTATCCATCCAAACTGACTGAGTCTATCCATCCAAACTGACTGAGTCTGTCCATCCAAACTGACTGAGTCTATCCATCCATCCGTCTCATCTGTCCATCCAAACTGACTGAGTCTATCCATCCAAGCTGACTGAGTCTATCCATCCAAACTGACTGAGTCTATCCATCCAAACTGACTGAGTCTATCCATCCATCTGTCTCATCTATCCATCCAAACTGACTGAGTCTATCCATCCCTCCGTCTCATCTATCCATCCAAACTGACATAGTCTATCCATCCATCCATCTCATCTATCCATCCAAACTGACTGAGTCTATCCATCCAAACTGACTGAGTCTATTCATCCAAACTAACTGAGTCTATCCATCCAACCTGACTGAGTCAATCCATCCATCCGTCTCATCTATCCATCCAAACTGACTGAGTCTATCCATCCATCCGTCTCATCTGTCCATCCAAACTGACTGAGTCTATCCATCCAAACTGACTGAGTCTATCCATCCAAACTGACTGAGTATATCCATCCAAACTGACTGAGTCTATCCATCCATCCGTCTCATCTATCCATCCAAACTGACTGAGTCTGTCCATCCAAACTCACTGAGTCTATCTATCCATCCGTCTCATCTATCCATCCAAACTGACTGAGTCTATCCATCCAAACTGACTGAGTCTGTCCATCCAAACTGACTGAGTGTATCCATCCATCCGTCTCATCTGTCCATCCAAACTGACTGAGTCTATCCATCCAAACTGACTGAGTCTATCCATCCAAACTGACTGAGTATATCCATCCAAACTGACTGAGTCTATCCATCCATCCGTCTCATCTATCCATCCAAACTGACTGAGTCTGTCCATCCAAACTGAGTGAGTCTATCCATCCATGCGTCTCATCTGTCCATCCTAACTGACTGAGTCTATCCATCCAAACTGACTGAGTCTATCCATCCAAACTGACTGAGTCTATCCATCCATCCGTCTCATCTATCCATCCAAACTGACTGAGTCTATCCATCCAAACTGACTGAGTCTGTCCATCCAAACTGACTGAGTCTATCCATCCATCCGTCTCAGCTGTCCATCCAAACTGACTGAGTCTATCCATCCAAACTGACTAAGTCTATCCATCCAAACTGACTGAGTCTATCCATCCATCCATCCGTCTCATCTATCCATCCAAACTGACTGAGTCTATCCATCCATCCATCCATCCATCTCATCTATCCATCCAAACTGACTGAGTCTGTCCATCCAAACTGACTGAGTCTATCCATCCAAACTGACTGAGTCTATCCATCCATCCGTCTCATCTGTCCATCCAAACTGACTGAGTCTATCCATCCAAACAGACTGAGTCTATCCATCCAAACTGACTGAGTCTATCCATCCAAACTGACTGAGTCTATCCATCCATCCGTCTCATCTGTCCATCCAAACTGACTGAGTCTATCCATCCATCCGTCTCATCTGTCCATCCAAACTGACTGAGTCTATCCATCCAAACAGACTGAGTCTATCCATCCAAACTGACTGAGTCTATCCATCCAAACTGACTGAGTCTATCCATCCATCCGTCTCATCTGTCCATCCAAACTGACTGAGTCTATCCATCCATCCGTCTCATCTGTCCATCCAAACTGACTGAGTCTATCCATCCAAACTGACTGAGTCTATCCATCCAAACTGACTGAGTCTGTCCATCCAAACTGAGTGAGTCTATCCATCCATGCGTCTCATCTGTCCATCCTAACTGACTGAGTCTATCCATCCAAACTGACTGAGTCTATCCATCCAAACTGACTGAGTCTATCCATCCATCCGTCTCATCTATCCATCCAAACTGACTGAGTCTATCCATCCAAACTGACTGAGTCTGCCCATCCAAACTGACTGAGTCTATCCATCCATCCGTCTCAGCTGTCCATCCAAACTGACTGAGTCTATCCATCCAAACTGACTAAGTCTATCCATCCAAACTGACTGAGTCTATCCATCCATCCATCCGTCTCATCTATCCATCCAAACTGACTGAGTCTATCCATCCATCCATCCATCCATCTCATCTATCCATCCAAACTGACTGAGTCTGTCCATCCAAACTGACTGAGTCTATCTATCCATCCGTCTCATCTATCCATCCAAACTGACTGAGTCTATCCATCCAAACTGACTGAGTCTGTCCATCCAAACTGACTGAGTCTATCCATCCATCCGTCTCATCTGTCCATCCAAACTGACTGAGTCAATGCATCCAAACTGACTGAGTCTATCCATCCAAACTGACTGAGTCTATCCATCCAAACTGACTGAGTCTATCCATCCATCTGTCTCATCTATCCATCCAAACTGACTGAGTCTATCCATCCCTCCGTCTCATCTATCCATCCAAACTGACATAGTCTATCCATCCATCCATCTCATCTATCCATCCAAACTGACTGAGTCTATCCATCCAAACTGACTGAGTCTATCCATCCAAACTAACTGAGTCTATCCATCCAACCTGACTGAGTCAATCCATCCATCCGTCTCATCTATCCATCCAAACTGACTGAGTCTATCCATCCAAACTGACTGAGTCTATCCATCCATCCGTCTCATCTGTCCATCCAAACTGACTGAGTCTATCCATCCAAACTGACTGAGTCTATCCATCCAAACTGACTGAGTATATCCATCCAAACTGACTGAGTCTATCCATCCATCCGTCTCATCTATCCATCCAAACTGACTGAGTCTGTCCATCCAAACTCACTGAGTCTATCTATCCATCCGTCTCATCTATCCATCCAAACTGACTGAGTCTATCCATCCAAACTGACTGAGTCTGTCCATCCAAACTGACTGAGTGTATCCATCCATCCGTCTCATCTGTCCATCCAAACTGACTGAGTCTATCCATCCAAGCTGACTGAGTCTGTCCATCCAAACTGACTGAGTCTATCCATCCAAACTGACTGAGTCTATCCATCCATCTGTCTCATCTATCCATCCAAACTGACTGAGTCTATCCATCCAAACTGACTGAGTCTATCCATCCAAACTGACTGAGTCTGTCCATCCAAACTGAGTGAGTCTATCCATCCATGCGTCTCATCTGTCCATCCTAACTGACTGAGTCTATCCATCCAAACTGACTGAGTCTATCCATCCAAACTGACTGAGTCTATCCATCCATCCGTCTCATCTATCCATCCAAACTGACTGAGTCTATCCATCCAAACTGACTGAGTCTGTCCATCCAAACTGACTGAGTCTATCCATCCATCCGTCTCAGCTGTCCATCCAAACTGACTGAGTCTATCCATCCAAACTGACTAAGTCTATCCATCCAAACTGACTGAGTCTATCCATCCATCCATCCGTCTCATCTATCCATCCAAACTGACTGAGTCTATCCATCCATCCATCCATCCATCTCATCTATCCATCCAAACTGACTGAGTCTGTCCATCCAAACTGACTGAGTCTATCTATCCATCCGTCTCATCTATCCATCCAAACTGACTGAGTCTATCCATCCAAACTGACTGAGTCTGTCCATCCAAACTGACTGAGTCTATCCATCCATCCGTCTCATCTGTCCATCCAAACTGACTGAGTCTATCCATCCAAGCTGACTGAGTCTATCCATCCAAACTGACTGAGTCTATCCATCCAAACTGACTGAGTCTATCCATCCATCTGTCTCATCTATCCATCCAAACTGACTGAGTCTATCCATCCCTCCGTCTCATCTATCCATCCAAACTGACATAGTCTATCCATCCATCCATCTCATCTATCCATCCAAACTGACTGAGTCTATCCATCCAAACTGACTGAGTCTATCCATCCAAACTAACTGAGTCTATCCATCCAACCTGACTGAGTCAATCCATCCATCCGTCTCATCTATCCATCCAAACTGACTGAGTCTATCCATCCAAACTGACTGAGTCTATCCATCCATCCGTCTCATCTGTCCATCCAAACTGACTGAGTCTATCCATCCAAACTGACTGAGTCTATCCATCCAAACTGACTGAGTATATCCATCCAAACTGACTGAGTCTATCCATCCAAACTGACTGAGTATATCCATCCAAACTGACTGAGTCTATCCATCCATCCGTCTCATCTATCCATCCAAACTGACTGAGTCTGTCCATCCAAACTCACTGAGTCTATCTATCCATCCGTCTCATCTATCCATCCAAACTGACTGAGTCTATCCATCCAAACTGACTGAGTCTGTCCATCCAAACTGACTGAGTGTATCCATCCATCCGTCTCATCTGTCCATCCAAACTGACTGAGTCTATCCATCCAAGCTGACTGAGTCTGTCCATCCAAACTGACTGAGTCTATCCATCCAAACTGACTGAGTCTATCCATCCATCTGTCTCATCTATCCATCCAAACTGACTGAGTCTATCCATCCAAACTGACTGAGTCTGTCCATCCAAACTGACTGAGTCTATCCATCCATCCGTCTCAGCTGTCCATCCAAACTGACTGAGTCTATCCATCCAAACTGACTAAGTCTATCCATCCAAACTGACTGAGTCTATCCATCCATCCATCCGTCTCATCTATCCATCCAAACTGACTGAGTCTATCCATCCATCCATCCATCCATCTCATCTATCCATCCAAACTGACTGAGTCTGTCCATCCAAACTGACTGAGTCTATCCATCCAAACTGACTGAGTCTATCCATCCATCCGTCTCATCTGTCCATCCAAACTGACTGAGTCTATCCATCCAAACAGACTGAGTCTATCCATCCAAACTGACTGAGTCTATCCATCCAAACTGACTGAGTCTATCCATCCATCCGTCTCATCTGTCCATCCAAACTGACTGAGTCTATCCATCCATCCGTCTCATCTGTCCATCCAAACTGACTGAGTCTATCCATCCAAACAGACTGAGTCTATCCATCCAAACTGACTGAGTTTATCCATCCAAACTGACTGAGTCTATCCATCCATCCGTCTCATCTGTCCATCCAAACTGACTGAGTCTATCCATCCAAACAGACTGAGTCTATCCATCCAAACTGACTGAGTCTATCCATCCAAACTGACTGAGTCTATCCATCCATCCGTCTCATCTGTCCATCCAAACTGACTGAGTCTATCCATCCATCCGTCTCATCTGTCCATCCAAACTGACTGAGTCTATCCATCCAAACTGACTGAGTCTATCCACCCAAACTGACTGAGTCTGTCCATCCAAACTGAGTGAGTCTATCCATCCATGCGTCTCATCTGTCCATCCTAACTGACTGAGTCTATCCATCCAAACTGACTGAGTCTATCCATCCAAACTGACTGAGTCTATCCATCCATCCGTCTCATCTATCCATCCAAACTGACTGAGTCTATCCATCCAAACTGACTGAGTCTGCCCATCCAAACTGACTGAGTCTATCCATCCATCCGTCTCAGCTGTCCATCCAAACTGACTGAGTCTATCCATCCAAACTGACTAAGTCTATCCATCCAAACTGACTGAGTCTATCCATCCATCCATCCGTCTCATCTATCCATCCAAACTGACTGAGTCTATCCATCCATCCATCCATCCATCTCATCTATCCATCCAAACTGACTGAGTCTGTCCATCCAAACTGACTGAGTCTATCTATCCATCCGTCTCATCTATCCATCCAAACTGACTGAGTCTATCCATCCAAACTGACTGAGTCTGTCCATCCAAACTGACTGAGTCTATCCATCCATCCGTCTCATCTGTCCATCCAAACTGACTGAGTCAATGCATCCAAACTGACTGAGTCTATCCATCCAAACTGACTGAGTCTATCCATCCAAACTGACTGAGTCTATCCATCCATCTGTCTCATCTATCCATCCAAACTGACTGAGTCTATCCATCCCTCCGTCTCATCTATCCATCCAAACTGACATAGTCTATCCATCCATCCATCTCATCTATCCATCCAAACTGACTGAGTCTATCCATCCAAACTGACTGAGTCTATCCATCCAAACTAACTGAGTCTATCCATCCAACCTGACTGAGTCAATCCATCCATCCGTCTCATCTATCCATCCAAACTGACTGAGTCTATCCATCCAAACTGACTGAGTCTATCCATCCATCCGTCTCATCTGTCCATCCAAACTGACTGAGTCTATCCATCCAAACTGACTGAGTCTATCCATCCAAACTGACTGAGTATATCCATCCAAACTGACTGAGTCTATCCATCCATCCGTCTCATCTATCCATCCAAACTGACTGAGTCTGTCCATCCAAACTCACTGAGTCTATCTATCCATCCGTCTCATCTATCCATCCAAACTGACTGAGTCTATCCATCCAAACTGACTGAGTCTGTCCATCCAAACTGACTGAGTGTATCCATCCATCCGTCTCATCTGTCCATCCAAACTGACTGAGTCTATCCATCCAAGCTGACTGAGTCTGTCCATCCAAACTGACTGAGTCTATCCATCCAAACTGACTGAGTCTATCCATCCATCTGTCTCATCTATCCATCCAAACTGACTGAGTCTATCCATCCAAACTGACTGAGTCTATCCATCCAAACTGACTGAGTCTGTCCATCCAAACTGAGTGAGTCTATCCATCCATGCGTCTCATCTGTCCATCCTAACTGACTGAGTCTATCCATCCAAACTGACTGAGTCTATCCATCCAAACTGACTGAGTCTATCCATCCATCCATCTCATCTATCCATCCAAACTGACTGAGTCTATCCATCCAAACTGACTGAGTCTGTCCATCCAAACTGACTGAGTCTATCCATCCATCCGTCTCAGCTGTCCATCCAAACTGACTGAGTCTATCCATCCAAACTGACTAAGTCTATCCATCCAAACTGACTGAGTCTATCCATCCATCCATCCGTCTCATCTATCCATCCAAACTGACTGAGTCTATCCATCCATCCATCCATCCATCTCATCTATCCATCCAAACTGACTGAGTCTGTCCATCCAAACTGACTGAGTCTATCTATCCATCCGTCTCATCTATCCATCCAAACTGACTGAGTCTATCCATCCAAACTGACTGAGTCTGTCCATCCAAACTGACTGAGTCTATCCATCCATCCGTCTCATCTGTCCATCCAAACTGACTGAGTCTATCCATCCAAGCTGACTGAGTCTATCCATCCAAACTGACTGAGTCTATCCATCCAAACTGACTGAGTCTATCCATCCATCTGTCTCATCTATCCATCCAAACTGACTGAGTCTATCCATCCCTCCGTCTCATCTATCCATCCAAACTGACATAGTCTATCCATCCATCCATCTCATCTATCCATCCAAACTGACTGAGTCTATCCATCCAAACTGACTGAGTCTATCCATCCAAACTAACTGAGTCTATCCATCCAACCTGACTGAGTCAATCCATCCATCCGTCTCATCTATCCATCCAAACTGACTGAGTCTATCCATCCAAACTGACTGAGTCTATCCATCCATCCGTCTCATCTGTCCATCCAAACTGACTGAGTCTATCCATCCAAACTGACTGAGTCTATCCATCCAAACTGACTGAGTATATCCATCCAAACTGACTGAGTCTATCCATCCATCCGTCTCATCTATCCATCCAAACTGACTGAGTCTGTCCATCCAAACTCACTGAGTCTATCTATCCATCCGTCTCATCTATCCATCCAAACTGACTGAGTCTATCCATCCAAACTGACTGAGTCTGTCCATCCAAACTGACTGAGTGTATCCATCCATCCGTCTCATCTGTCCATCCAAACTGACTGAGTCTATCCATCCAAGCTGACTGAGTCTGTCCATCCAAACTGACTGAGTCTATCCATCCAAACTGACTGAGTCTATCCATCCATCTGTCTCATCTATCCATCCAAACTGACTGAGTCTATCCATCCAAACTGACTGAGTCTGTCCATCCAAACTGACTGAGTCTATCCATCCATCCGTCTCAGCTGTCCATCCAAACTGACTGAGTCTATCCATCCAAACTGACTAAGTCTATCCATCCAAACTGACTGAGTCTATCCATCCATCCATCCGTCTCATCTATCCATCCAAACTGACTGAGTCTATCCATCCATCCATCCATCCATCTCATCTATCCATCCAAACTGACTGAGTCTGTCCATCCAAACTGACTGAGTCTATCCATCCAAACTGACTGAGTCTATCCATCCATCCGTCTCATCTGTCCATCCAAACTGACTGAGTCTATCCATCCAAACAGACTGAGTCTATCCATCCAAACTGACTGAGTCTATCCATCCAAACTGACTGAGTCTATCCATCCATCCGTCTCATCTGTCCATCCAAACTGACTGAGTCTATCCATCCATCCGTCTCATCTGTCCATCCAAACTGACTGAGTCTATCCATCCAAACAGACTGAGTCTATCCATCCAAACTGACTGAGTTTATCCATCCAAACTGACTGAGTCTATCCATCCATCCGTCTCATCTGTCCATCCAAACTGACTGAGTCTATCCATCCATCCGTCTCATCTGTCCATCCAAACTGACTGAGTCTATCCATCCAAACTGACTGAGTCTATCCATCCAAACTGACTGAGTCTGTCCATCCAAACTGAGTGAGTCTATCCATCCATGCGTCTCATCTGTCCATCCTAACTGACTGAGTCTATCCATCCAAACTGACTGAGTCTATCCATCCAAACTGACTGAGTCTATCCATCCATCCGTCTCATCTATCCATCCAAACTGACTGAGTCTATCCATCCAAACTGACTGAGTCTGCCCATCCAAACTGACTGAGTCTATCCATCCATCCGTCTCAGCTGTCCATCCAAACTGACTGAGTCTATCCATCCAAACTGACTAAGTCTATCCATCCAAACTGACTGAGTCTATCCATCCATCCATCCGTCTCATCTATCCATCCAAACTGACTGAGTCTATCCATCCATCCATCCATCCATCTCATCTATCCATCCAAACTGACTGAGTCTGTCCATCCAAACTGACTGAGTCTATCTATCCATCCGTCTCATCTATCCATCCAAACTGACTGAGTCTATCCATCCAAACTGACTGAGTCTGTCCATCCAAACTGACTGAGTCTATCCATCCATCCGTCTCATCTGTCCATCCAAACTGACTGAGTCAATGCATCCAAACTGACTGAGTCTATCCATCCAAACTGACTGAGTCTATCCATCCAAACTGACTGAGTCTATCCATCCATCTGTCTCATCTATCCATCCAAACTGACTGAGTCTATCCATCCCTCCGTCTCATCTATCCATCCAAACTGACATAGTCTATCCATCCATCCATCTCATCTATCCATCCAAACTGACTGAGTCTATCCATCCAAACTGACTGAGTCTATCCATCCAAACTAACTGAGTCTATCCATCCAACCTGACTGAGTCAATCCATCCATCCGTCTCATCTATCCATCCAAACTGACTGAGTCTATCCATCCAAACTGACTGAGTCTATCCATCCATCCGTCTCATCTGTCCATCCAAACTGACTGAGTCTATCCATCCAAACTGACTGAGTCTATCCATCCAAACTGACTGAGTATATCCATCCAAACTGACTGAGTCTATCCATCCATCCGTCTCATCTATCCATCCAAACTGACTGAGTCTGTCCATCCAAACTCACTGAGTCTATCTATCCATCCGTCTCATCTATCCATCCAAACTGACTGAGTCTATCCATCCAAACTGACTGAGTCTGTCCATCCAAACTGACTGAGTGTATCCATCCATCCGTCTCATCTGTCCATCCAAACTGACTGAGTCTATCCATCCAAGCTGACTGAGTCTGTCCATCCAAACTGACTGAGTCTATCCATCCAAACTGACTGAGTCTATCCATCCATCTGTCTCATCTATCCATCCAAACTGACTGAGTCTATCCATCCAAACTGACTGAGTCTATCCATCCAAACTGACTGAGTCTGTCCATCCAAACTGAGTGAGTCTATCCATCCATGCGTCTCATCTGTCCATCCTAACTGACTGAGTCTATCCATCCAAACTGACTGAGTCTATCCATCCAAACTGACTGAGTCTATCCATCCATCCGTCTCATCTATCCATCCAAACTGACTGAGTCTATCCATCCAAACTGACTGAGTCTGTCCATCCAAACTGACTGAGTCTATCCATCCATCCGTCTCAGCTGTCCATCCAAACTGACTGAGTCTATCCATCCAAACTGACTAAGTCTATCCATCCAAACTGACTGAGTCTATCCATCCATCCATCCGTCTCATCTATCCATCCAAACTGACTGAGTCTATCCATCCATCCATCCATCCATCTCATCTATCCATCCAAACTGACTGAGTCTGTCCATCCAAACTGACTGAGTCTATCTATCCATCCGTCTCATCTATCCATCCAAACTGACTGAGTCTATCCATCCAAACTGACTGAATCTGTCCATCCAAACTGACTGAGTCTATCCATCCATCCGTCTCATCTGTCCATCCAAACTGACTGAGTCTATCCATCCAAGCTGACTGAGTCTATCCATCCAAACTGACTGAGTCTATCCATCCAAACTGACTGAGTCTATCCATCCATCTGTCTCATCTATCCATCCAAACTGACTGAGTCTATCCATCCCTCCGTCTCATCTATCCATCCAAACTGACATAGTCTATCCATCCATCCATCTCATCTATCCATCCAAACTGACTGAGTCTATCCATCCAAACTGACTGAGTCTATCCATCCAAACTAACTGAGTCTATCCATCCAACCTGACTGAGTCAATCCATCCATCCGTCTCATCTATCCATCCAAACTGACTGAGTCTATCCATCCAAACTGACTGAGTCTATCCATCCATCCGTCTCATCTGTCCATCCAAACTGACTGAGTCTATCCATCCAAACTGACTGAGTCTATCCATCCAAACTGACTGAGTATATCCATCCAAACTGACTGAGTCTATCCATCCATCCGTCTCATCTATCCATCCAAACTGACTGAGTCTGTCCATCCAAACTCACTGAGTCTATCTATCCATCCGTCTCATCTATCCATCCAAACTGACTGAGTCTATCCATCCAAACTGACTGAGTCTGTCCATCCAAACTGACTGAGTGTATCCATCCATCCGTCTCATCTGTCCATCCAAACTGACTGAGTCTATCCATCCAAGCTGACTGAGTCTGTCCATCCAAACTGACTGAGTCTATCCATCCAAACTGACTGAGTCTATCCATCCATCTGTCTCATCTATCCATCCAAACTGACTGAGTCTATCCATACAAACTGACTGAGTCTATCCATCCATCCGTCTCATCTGTCCATCCAAACTGACTGAGTCTATCGATCCAAACTGACTGAGTCTATCCATCCAAACTGACTGAGTCTGTCCATCCAAACTGACTGAGTCTATCCATCCATGCGTCTTATCTGTCCATCCTAACTGACTGAGTCTATCCATCCAAACTGACTGAGTCTATCCATCCAAACTGACTGAGTCTATCCATCCACCCGTCTCATCTATCCATCGAAACTGACTGAGTCTATCCATCCAAACTGACTGAGTCTATCCATCCATCCGTCTCATCTATCCATCCAAACTGACTGAGTATATCCATCCAAACTGACTGAGTCTGTCCATCCAAACTGACTGAGTCTATCCATCCATCCGTCTCATCTGTCCATCCAAACTGACTGAGTCTATCCATCCAAACTGACTAAGTCTATCAATCCAAACTGACTGAGTCTATCCATCCATCCGTCTCATCTATCCATCCAAACTGACTGAGTCTATCCATCCATCCATCCATCCATCTCATCTATCCATCCAAAATGACTGAGTCTATCCATCCAAACTGACTGAGTCTATCCATCCAAACTGACTGAGTCTGTCCATCCAAACTGACTGAGTCCATCCATCCAAACTGACTGAGTCTATCCATCCATCCGTCTCATCTGTCCATCCAAACTGACTGAGTGTTTCCATCCAAACAGACTGAGCCTATCCATCCAAACTGACTGAGTCTATCCATCCAAACTGACTGAATCTATCCATCCATCCGTCTCATCTATCCATCCAAACTGACTGAGTCTATCCATCCAAACTGACTGAGTCTATCTATCCATCCGTCTCATCTATCCATCCAAACTGACTGAGTCTATCCATCCAAACTGACTGAGTCTATCTATCCATCCGTCTCATCTATCCATCCAAACTGACTGAGTCTATCCATCCAAACTGACTGAGTCTGTCCATCCAAACTGACTGAGTCTATCCATCCATCCGTCTCATCTGTCCATCCAAACTGACTGAGTCTATCCATCCAAGCTGACTGAGTCTATCCATCCAAACTGACTGAGTCTATCCATCCAAACTGACTGAGTCTATCCATCCATCTGTCTCATCTATCCATCCAAACTGACTGAGTCTATCCATCCAAACTGACTGAGTCTATCCATCCATCCGTCTCATCTGTCCATCCAAACTGACTGAGTCTATCCATCCAAACTGACTGAATCTATCCATCCAAACTGACTGAGTCTGTCCATCCAAACTGACTGAGTCTATCCATCCATGCGTCTCATCTGTCCATCCTAACTGACTGAGTCTATCCATCCAAACTGACTGAGTCTATCCATCCAAACTGACTGAGTCTATCCATCCATCCGTCTCATCTGTCCATCCAAACTGACTGAGTCTATCCATCCAAACTGACTGAATCTATCCATCCAAACTGACTGAGTCTGTCCATCCAAACTGACTGAGTCTATCCATCCATGCGTCTCATCTGTCCATCCTAACTGACTGAGTCTATCCATCCAAACTGACTGAGTCTATCCATTCAAACTGACTGAGTCTATCCATCCAAACTGACTGAGTCTATCCATCCATCCATCCATCCATCTCATCTATCCATCCAAAATGACTGAGTCTATCCATCCAAACTGACTGAGTCTATCCATCCATCCGTCTCATCTGTCCATCCAAACTGACTGAGTCTATCCATCCAAAACTGACTGAATCTATCCATCCAAACTGACTGAGTCTGTCCATCCAAACTGACTGAGTCTATCCATCCATGCGTCTCATCTGTCCATCCTAACTGACTGAGTCTATCCATCCAAACTGACTGAGTCTATCCATTCAAACTGACTGAGTCTATCCATCCAAACTGACTGAGTCTATCCATCCACCCGTCTCATCTATCCATCGAAACTGACTGAGTCTATCCATCCAAACTGACTGAGTCTATCCATCCATCCGTCTCAATAATCCATCCAAACTGACTGAGTCTATCCATCCAAACTGACTGAGTCTATCCATCCATCCGTCTCATCTATCCATCCAAACTGACTGAGTCTATCCATCCAAACTGACTAAGTCTATCCATCCAAACTGACTGAGTCTATCCATCCATCCGTCTCATCTATCCATCCAAACTGACTGAGTCTATCCATCCAAACTGACTGAGTCTGTCCATCCAAACTGACTGAGTCTATCCATCCATCCGTCTCATCTGTCCATCCAAACTGACTGAGTCTATCCATCCAAACTGACTAAGTCTATCAATCCAAACTGACTGAGTCAATCCATCCATCCGTCTCATCTATCCATCCAAACTGACTGAGTCTATCCATCCATCCATCCATCCATCTCATCTATCCATCCAAAATGACTGAGTCTATCCATCCAAACTGACTGAGTCTATCCATCCAAACTGACTGAGTCTGTCCATCCAAACTGACTGAGTCCATCCATCCAAACTGACTGAGTCTATCCATCCAAACTGACTGAGTCTATCCATCCATCCGTCTCATCTGTCCATCCAAACTGACTGAGTCTATCCATCCAAACTGACTGAGTCTATCCATCCATCCATCTCATCTATCCATCCAAACTGACTGAGTCTATCCATCCAAACTGACTGAGTCTATCCATCCAAACTGACTGAGTATATCCATCCAAACTGACTGAGTCTATCCATCCATCCGTCTCATCTATCCATCCAAACTGACTGAGTCTATCCATCCAAACTGACTGAGTCTGTCCATCCAAACTGACTGAGTCTATCCATCCATCCGTCTCATCTGTCCATCCAAACTGACTGAGTCTATCCATCCAAGCTGACTGAGTCTATCCATCCAAACTGACTGAGTCTATCCATCCAAACTGACTGAGTCTATCCATCCATCTGTCTCATCTATCAATCCAAACTGACTGAGTCTATCCATCCAAACTGACTGAGTCTATCCATCCATCCGTCTCATCTATCCATCCAAACTGACTGAGTCTATCCATCCAAGCTGACTGAGTCTATCCATCGAAACTGACTGAGTCTATCCATCCAAACTGACTGAGTCTATCCATCCATCTGTCTCATCTATCCATCCAAACTGACTGAGTCTATCCATCCATCCGTCTCATCTATCCATCCAAACTGACATAGTCTATCCATCCATCCATCTCATCTATCCATCCAAACTGACTGAGTCTATCCATCCAAACTAACTGAGTCTATCCATCCAACCTGACTGAGTCAATCCATCCATCCGTCTCATCTATCCATCCAAACTGACTGAGTCTATCCATCCAAACTGACTGAGTCTATCCATCCATCCGTCTCATCTGTCCATCCAAACTGACTGAGTCTATCCATCCAAACTGACTGAGTCTATCCATCCAAACTGACTGAGTATATCCATCCAAACTGACTGAGTCTATCCATCCATCCGTCTCATCTATCCATCCAAACTGACTGAGTCTGTCCATCCAAACTGACTGAGTCTATCCATCCATCCGTCTCATCTATCCATCCAAACTGACATAGTCTATCCATCCATCCATCTCATCTATCCATCCAAACTGACTGAGTCTATCCATCCAAACTAACATAGTCTATCCATCCAACCTGACTGAGTCAATCCATCCATCCGTCTCTTCTATCCATCCAAACTGACTGAGTCTATCCATCCAAACTGACTGAGTCTATCCATCCATCCGTCTCATCTGTCCATCCAAACTGACTGAGTCTATCCATCCAAACTGACTGAGTCTATCCATCCAAACTGACTGAGTATATCCATCCAAACTGACTGAGTCTATCCATCCATCCGTCTCATCTATCCATCCAAACTGACTGAGTCTGTCCATCCAAACTCACTGAGTCTATCTATCCATCCGTCTCATCTATCCATCCAAACTGACTAAGTCTATCCATCCAAACTGACTGAGTCTGTCCATCCAAACTGACTGAGTGTATCCATCCATCCGTCTCATCTGTCCATCCAAACTGACTGAGTCTATCCATCCAAGCTGACTGAGTCTGTCCATCCAAACTGACTGAGTCTATCCATCCATGCGTCTTATCTGTCCATCCTAACTGACTGAGTCTATCCATCCAAACTGACTGAGTCTATCCATTCAAACTGACTGAGTCTATCCATCCAAACTGACTGAGTCTATCCATCCACCCGTCTCATCTATCCATCGAAACTGACTGAGTCTATCCATCCAAACTGACTGAGTCTATCCATCCATCCGTCTCATCTATCCATCCAAACTGACTGAGTCTATCCATCCAAACTGACTGAGTCTATCCATCCATCCGTCTCATCTATCCATCCAAACTGACTGAGTCTATCCATCCAAATTGACTGAGTCTGTCCATCCAAACTGACTGAGTCTATCCATCCATCCGTCTCATCTGTCCATCCAAACTGACTGAGTCTATCCATCCAAACTGACTAAGTCTATCAATCCAAACTGACTGAGTCTATCCATCCATCCGTCTCATCTATCCATCCAAACTGACTGAGTCTATCCATCCATCCATCCATCTCATCTATCCATCCAAAATGACTGAGTCTGTCCATCCAAACTGACTGAGTCCATCCATCCAAACTGACTGAGTCTATCCATCCAACCTGACTGAGTCTATCCATCCATCCGTCTCATCTGTCCATCCAAACTGACTGAGTCTATCCATCCAAACTGACTGAGTCTATCCATACATCCATCTCATCTATCCATCCAAACTGACTGAGTCTATCCATCCAAACTGACTGAGTCTATCCATCCAAACTGACTGAGTATATCCATCCAAACTGACTGAGTCTATCCATCCATCCGTCTCATCTATCCATCCAAACTGACTGAGTCTGTCCATCCAAACTGACTGAGTCTATCTATCCATCCGTCTCATCTATCCATCCAAACTGACTGAGTCTATCCATCCAAACTGACTGAGTCTGTCCATCCAAACTGACTGAGTCTATCCATCCATCCGTCTCATCTGTCCATCCAAACTGACTGAGTCTATCCATCCAAGCTGACTGAGTCTATCCATCCAAACTGACTGAGTCTATCCATCCAAACGGACTGAGTCTATCCATCCATCTGTCTCATCTATCCATCCAAACTGACTGAGTCTATCCATCCAAACTGACTGAGTCTATCCATCCATCCGTCTCATCTGTCCATCCAAACTGACTGAGTCTATCCATCCAAACTGACTGAATCTATCCATCCAAACTGACTGAGTCTGTCCATCCAAACTGACTGAGTCTATCCATCCATGCGTCTCATCTGTCCATCCTAACTGACTGAGTCTATCCATCCAAACTGACTGAGTCTATCCATTCAAACTGACTGAGTCTATCCATCCATCCGTCTCATCTGTCCATCCAAACTGACTGAGTCTATCCATCCAAACTGACTGAATCTATCCATCCAAACTGACTGAGTCTGTCCATCCAAACTGACTGAGTCTATCCATCCATGCGTCTCATCTGTCCATCCTAACTGACTGAGTCTATCCATCCAAACTGACTGAGTCTATCCATTCAAACTGACTGAGTCTATCCATCCAAACTGACTGAGTCTATCCATCCATCCATCCATCCATCCATCTCATCTATCCATCCAAAATGACTGAGTCTATCCATCCATCCGTCTCATCTGTCCATCCAAACTGACTGAGTCTATCCATCTAAACTGACTGAATCTATCCATCCAAACTGACTGAGTCTGTCCATCCAAACTGACTGAGTCTATCCATCCATGCGTCTCATCTGTCCATCCTAACTGACTGAGTCTATCCATCCAAACTGACTGAGTCTATCCATTCAAACTGACTGAGTCTATCCATCCAAACTGACTGAGTCTATCCATCCACCCGTCTCATCTATCCATCGAAACTGACTGAGTCTATCCATCCAAACTGACTGAGTCTATCCATCCATCCGTCTCAATAATCCATCCAAACTGACTGAGTCTATCCATCCAAACTGACTGAGTCTATCCATCCATCCGTCTCATCTATCCATCCAAACTGACTGAGTCTATCCATCCAAACTGACTAAGTCTATCCATCCAAACTGACTGAGTCTATCCATCCATCCGTCTCATCTATCCATCCAAACTGACTGAGTCTATCCATCCAAACTGACTGAGTCTGTCCATCCAAACTGACTGAGTCTATCCATCCATCCGTCTCATCTGTCCATCCAAACTGACTGAGTCTATCCATCCAAACTGACTAAGTCTATCAATCCAAACTGACTGAGTCAATCCATCCATCCGTCTCATCTATCCATCCAAACTGACTGAGTCTATCCATCCATCCATCCATCCATCTCATCTATCCATCCAAAATGACTGAGTCTATCCATCCAAACTGACTGAGTCTATCCATCCAAACTGACTGAGTCTGTCCATCCAAACTGACTGAGTCCATCCATCCAAACTGACTGAGTCTATCCATCCAAACTGACTGAGTCTATCCATCCATCCGTCTCATCTGTCCATCCAAACTGACTGAGTCTATCCATCCAAACTGACTGAGTCTATCCATCCATCCATCTCATCTATCCATCCAAACTGACTGAGTCTATCCATCCAAACTGACTGAGTCTATCCATCCAAACTGACTGAGTACATCCATCCAAACTGACTGAGTCTATCCATCCATCCGTCTCATCTATCCATCCAAACTGACTGAGTCTATCCATCCAAACTGACTGAGTCTGTCCATCCAAACTGACTGAGTCTATCCATCCATCCGTCTCATCTGTCCATCCAAACTGACTGAGTCTATCCATCCAAGCTGACTGAGTCTATCCATCCAAACTGACTGAGTCTATCCATCCAAACTGACTGAGTCTATCCATCCATCTGTCTCATCTATCAATCCAAACTGACTGAGTCTATCCATCCAAACTGACTGAGTCTATCCATCCATCCGTCTCATCTATCCATCCAAACTGACTGAGTCTATCCATCCAAGCTGACTGAGTCTATCCATCCAAACTGACTGAGTCTATCCATCCAAACTGACTGAGTCTATCCATCCATCTGTCTCATCTATCCATCCAAACTGACTGAGTCTATCCATCCATCCGTCTCATCTATCCATCCAAACTGACATAGTCTATCCATCCATCCATCTCATCTATCCATCCAAACTGACTGAGTCTATCCATCCAAACTAACTGAGTCTATCCATCCAACCTGACTGAGTCAATCCATCCATCCGTCTCATCTATCCATCCAAACTGACTGAGTCTATCCATCCAAACTGACTGAGTCTATCCATCCATCCGTCTCATCTGTCCATCCAAACTGACTGAGTCTATCCATCCAAACTGACTGAGTCTATCCATCCAAACTGACTGAGTATATCCATCCAAACTGACTGAGTCTATCCATCCATCCGTCTCATCTATCCATCCAAACTGACTGAGTCTATCCATCCATCCATCCATCTCATCTATCCATCCAAAATGACTGAGTCTGTCCATCCAAACTGACTGAGTCTATCCATCCATCCGTCTCATCTGTCCATCCAAACTGACTGAGTCTATCCATCCAAAACTGACTGAATCTATCCATCCAAACTGACTGAGTCTGTCCATCCAAACTGACTGAGTCTATCCATCCATGCGTCTCATCTGTCCATCCTAACTGACTGAGTCTATCCATCCAAACTGACTGAGTCTATCCATTCAAACTGACTGAGTCTATCCATCCAAACTGACTGAGTCTATCCATCCACCCGTCTCATCTATCCATCGAAACTGACTGAGTCTATCCATCCAAACTGACTGAGTCTATCCATCCATCCGTCTCAATAATCCATCCAAACTGACTGAGTCTATCCATCCAAACTGACTGAGTCTATCCATCCATCCGTCTCATCTATCCATCCAAACTGACTGAGTCTATCCATCCAAACTGACTAAGTCTATCCATCCAAACTGACTGAGTCTATCCATCCATCCGTCTCATCTATCCATCCAAACTGACTGAGTCTATCCATCCAAACTGACTGAGTCTGTCCATCCAAACTGACTGAGTCTATCCATCCATCCGTCTCCTCTGTCCATCCAAACTGACTGAGTCTATCCATCCAAACTGACTAAGTCTATCAATCCAAACTGACTGAGTCAATCCATCCATCCGTCTCATCTATCCATCCAAACTGACTGAGTCTATCCATCCATCCATCCATCCATCTCATCTATCCATCCAAAATGACTGAGTCTATCCATCCAAACTGACTGAGTCTATCCATCCAAACTGACTGAGTCTGTCCATCCAAACTGACTGAGTCCATCCATCCAAACTGACTGAGTCTATCCATCCAAACTGACTGAGTCTATCCATCCATCCGTCTCATCTGTCCATCCAAACTGACTGAGTCTATCCATCCAAACTGACTGAGTCTATCCATCCATCCATCTCATCTATCCATCCAAACTGACTGAGTCTATCCATCCAAACTGACTGAGTCTATCCATCCAAACTGACTGAGTATATCCATCCAAACTGACTGAGTCTATCCATCCATCCGTCTCATCTATCCATCCAAACTGACTGAGTCTATCCATCCAAACTGACTGAGTCTGTCCATCCAAACTGACTGAGTCTATCCATCCATCCGTCTCATCTGTCCATCCAAACTGACTGAGTCTATCCATCCAAGCTGACTGAGTCTATCCATCCAAACTGACTGAGTCTATCCATCCAAACTGACTGAGTCTATCCATCCATCTGTCTCATCTATCAATCCAAACTGACTGAGTCTATCCATCCAAACTGAATGAGTCTATCCATCCATCCGTCTCATTTATTCATCCAAAATGACTGAGTCTATCCATCCAAGCTGACTGAGTCTATCCATCCAAACTGACTGAGTCTATCCATCCAAACTGACTGAGTCTATCCATCCATCTGTCTCATCTATCCATCCAAACTGACTGAGTCTATCCATCCATCCGTCTCATCTATCCATCCAAACTGACATAGTCTATCCATCCATCCATCTCATCTATCCATCCAAACTGACTGAGTCTATCCATCCAAACTAACTGAGTCTATCCATCCAAACTGACTGAGTCAATCCATCCATCCGTCTCATCTATCCATCCAAACTGACTGAGTCTATCCATCCAAACTGACTGAGTCAATCCATCCATCCGTCTCATCTATCCATCCAAACTGACTGAGTCTATCCATCCATCCATCCATCCATCTCATCTATCCATCCAAAATGACTGAGTCTATCCATCCAAACTGACTGAGTCTATCCATCCAAACTGACTGAGTCTGTCCATCCAAACTGACTGAGTCCATCCATCCAAACTGACTGAGTCTATCCATCCAAACTGACTGAGTCTATCCATCCATCCATCCATCCATCTCATCTATCCATCCAAAATGACTGAGTCTATCCATCCAAACTGACTGAGTCTATCCATCCAAACTGACTGAGTCTGTCCATCCAAACTGACTGAGTCCATCCATCCAAACTGACTGAGTCTATCCATCCAAACTGACTGAGTCTATCCATCCATCCGTCTCATCTGTCCATCCAAACTGACTGAGTCTATCCATCCAAACTGACTGAGTCTATCCATCCATCCATCTCATCTATCCATCCAAACTGACTGAGTCTATCCATCCAAACTGACTGAGTCTATCCATCCAAACTGACTGAGTATATCCATCCAAACTGACTGAGTCTATCCATCCATCCGTCTCATCTATCCATCCAAACTGACTGAGTCTATCCATCCAAACTGACTGAGTCTGTCCATCCAAACTGACTGAGTCTATCCATCCATCCGTCTCATCTGTCCATCCAAACTGACTGAGTCTATCCATCCAAGCTGACTGAGTCTATCCATCCAAACTGACTGAGTCTATCCATCCAAACTGACTGAGTCTATCCATCCATCTGTCTCATCTATCAATCCAAACTGACTGAGTCTATCCATCCAAACTGAATGAGTCTATCCATCCATCCGTCTCATTTATTCATCCAAAATGACTGAGTCTATCCATCCAAGCTGACTGAGTCTATCCATCCAAACTGACTGAGTCTATCCATCCAAACTGACTGAGTCTATCCATCCATCTGTCTCATCTATCCATCCAAACTGACTGAGTCTATCCATCCATCCGTCTCATCTATCCATCCAAACTGACATAGTCTATCCATCCATCCATCTCATCTATCCATCCAAACTGACTGAGTCTATCCATCCAAACTAACTGAGTCTATCCATCCAAACTGACTGAGTCAATCCATCCATCCGTCTCATCTATCCATCCAAACTGACTGAGTCTATCCATCCAAACTGACTGAGTCAATCCATCCATCCGTCTCATCTATCCATCCAAACTGACTGAGTCTATCCATCCATCCATCCATCCATCTCATCTATCCATCCAAAATGACTGAGTCTATCCATCCAAACTGACTGAGTCTATCCATCCAAACTGACTGAGTCTGTCCATCCAAACTGACTGAGTCCATCCATCCAAACTGACTGAGTCTATCCATCCAAACTGACTGAGTCTATCCATCCATCCGTCTCATCTGTCCATCCAAACTGACTGAGTCTATCCATCCAAACTGACTGAGTCTATCCATCCATCCATCTCATCTATCCATCCAAACTGACTGAGTCTATCCATCCAAACTGACTGAGTCTATCCATCCAAACTGACTGAGTATATCCATCCAAACTGACTGAGTCTATCCATCCATCCGTCTCATCTATCCATCCAAACTGACTGAGTCTATCCATCCAAACTGACTGAGTCTGTCCATCCAAACTGACTGAGTCTATCCATCCATCCGTCTCATCTGTCCATCCAAACTGACTGAGTCTATCCATCCAAGCTGACTGAGTCTATCCATCCAAACTGACTGAGTCTATCCATCCAAACTGACTGAGTCTATCCATCCATCTGTCTCATCTATCAATCCAAACTGACTGAGTCTATCCATCCAAACTGACTGAGTCTATCCATCCATCCGTCTCATCTATCCATCCAAACTGACTGAGTCTATCCATCCAAGCTGACTGAGTCTATCCATCCAAACTGACTGAGTCTATCCATCCAAACTGACTGAGTCTATCCATCCATCTGTCTCATCTATCCATCCAAACTGACTGAGTCTATCCATCCATCCGTCTCATCTATCCATCCAAACTGACATAGTCTATCCATCCATCCATCTCATCTATCCATCCAAACTGACTGAGTCTATCCATCCAAACTAACTGAGTCTATCCATCCAACCTGACTGAGTCAATCCATCCATCCGTCTCATCTATCCATCCAAACTGACTGAGTCTATCCATCCAAACTGACTGAGTCTATCCATCCATCCGTCTCATCTGTCCATCCAAACTGACTGAGTCTATCCATCCAAACTGACTGAGTCTATCCATCCAAACTGACTGAGTATATCCATCCAAACTGACTGAGTCTATCCATCCATCCGTCTCATCTATCCATCCAAACTGACTGAGTCTGTCCATCCAAACTGACTGAGTCTATCCATCCATCCGTCTCATCTATCCATCCAAACTGACATAGTCTATCCATCCATCCATCTCATCTATCCATCCAAACTGACTGAGTCTATCCATCCAAACTAACATAGTCTATCCATCCAACCTGACTGAGTCAATCCATCCATCCGTCTCTTCTATCCATCCAAACTGACTGAGTCTATCCATCCAAACTGACTGAGTCTATCCATCCATCCGTCTCATCTGTCCATCCAAACTGACTGAGTCTATCCATCCAAACTGACTGAGTCTATCCATCCAAACTGACTGAGTATATCCATCCAAACTGACTGAGTCTATCCATCCATCCGTCTCATCTATCCATCCAAACTGACTGAGTCTGTCCATCCAAACTCACTGAGTCTATCTATCCATCCGTCTCATCTATCCATCCAAACTGACTAAGTCTATCCATCCAAACTGACTGAGTCTGTCCATCCAAACTGACTGAGTGTATCCATCCATCCGTCTCATCTGTCCATCCAAACTGACTGAGTCTATCCATCCAAGCTGACTGAGTCTGTCCATCCAAACTGACTGAGTCTATCCATCCATGCGTCTTATCTGTCCATCCTAACTGACTGAGTCTATCCATCCAAACTGACTGAGTCTATCCATTCAAACTGACTGAGTCTATCCATCCAAACTGACTGAGTCTATCCATCCACCCGTCTCATCTATCCATCGAAACTGACTGAGTCTATCCATCCAAACTGACTGAGTCTATCCATCCATCCGTCTCATCTATCCATCCAAACTGACTGAGTCTATCCATCCAAACTGACTGAGTCTATCCATCCATCCGTCTCATCTATCCATCCAAACTGACTGAGTCTATCCATCCAAAATGACTGAGTCTGTCCATCCAAACTGACTGAGTCTATCCATCCATCCGTCTCATCTGTCCATCCAAACTGACTGAGTCTATCCATCCAAACTGACTAAGTCTATCAATCCAAACTGACTGAGTCTATCCATCCATCCGTCTCATCTATCCATCCAAACTGACTGAGTCTATCCATCCATCCATCCATCTCATCTATCCATCCAAAATGACTGAGTCTGTCCATCCAAACTGACTGAGTCCATCCATCCAAACTGACTGAGTCTATCCATCCAACCTGACTGAGTCTATCCATCCATCCGTCTCATCTGTCCATCCAAACTGACTGAGTCTATCCATCCAAACTGACTGAGTCTATCCATACATCCATCTCATCTATCCATCCAAACTGACTGAGTCTATCCATCCAAACTGACTGAGTCTATCCATCCAAACTGACTGAGTATATCCATCCAAACTGACTGAGTCTATCCATCCATCCGTCTCATCTATCCATCCAAACTGACTGAGTCTGTCCATCCAAACTGACTGAGTCTATCTATCCATCCGTCTCATCTATCCATCCAAACTGACTGAGTCTATCCATCCAAACTGACTGAGTCTGTCCATCCAAACTGACTGAGTCTATCCATCCATCCGTCTCATCTGTCCATCCAAACTGACTGAGTCTATCCATCCAAGCTGACTGAGTCTATCCATCCAAACTGACTGAGTCTATCCATCCAAACGGACTGAGTCTATCCATCCATCTGTCTCATCTATCCATCCAAACTGACTGAGTCTATCCATCCAAACTGACTGAGTCTATCCATCCATCCGTCTCATCTGTCCATCCAAACTGACTGAGTCTATCCATCCAAACTGACTGAATCTATCCATCCAAACTGACTGAGTCTGTCCATCCAAACTGACTGAGTCTATCCATCCATGCGTCTCATCTGTCCATCCTAACTGACTGAGTCTATCCATCCAAACTGACTGAGTCTATCCATTCAAACTGACTGAGTCTATCCATCCATCCGTCTCATCTGTCCATCCAAACTGACTGAGTCTATCCATCCAAACTGACTGAATCTATCCATCCAAACTGACTGAGTCTGTCCATCCAAACTGACTGAGTCTATCCATCCATGCGTCTCATCTGTCCATCCTAACTGACTGAGTCTATCCATCCAAACTGACTGAGTCTATCCATTCAAACTGACTGAGTCTATCCATCCAAACTGACTGAGTCTATCCATCCATCCATCCATCCATCCATCTCATCTATCCATCCAAAATGACTGAGTCTATCCATCCATCCGTCTCATCTGTCCATCCAAACTGACTGAGTCTATCCATCTAAACTGACTGAATCTATCCATCCAAACTGACTGAGTCTGTCCATCCAAACTGACTGAGTCTATCCATCCATGCGTCTCATCTGTCCATCCTAACTGACTGAGTCTATCCATCCAAACTGACTGAGTCTATCCATTCAAACTGACTGAGTCTATCCATCCAAACTGACTGAGTCTATCCATCCACCCGTCTCATCTATCCATCGAAACTGACTGAGTCTATCCATCCAAACTGACTGAGTCTATCCATCCATCCGTCTCAATAATCCATCCAAACTGACTGAGTCTATCCATCCAAACTGACTGAGTCTATCCATCCATCCGTCTCATCTATCCATCCAAACTGACTGAGTCTATCCATCCAAACTGACTAAGTCTATCCATCCAAACTGACTGAGTCTATCCATCCATCCGTCTCATCTATCCATCCAAACTGACTGAGTCTATCCATCCAAACTGACTGAGTCTGTCCATCCAAACTGACTGAGTCTATCCATCCATCCGTCTCATCTGTCCATCCAAACTGACTGAGTCTATCCATCCAAACTGACTAAGTCTATCAATCCAAACTGACTGAGTCAATCCATCCATCCGTCTCATCTATCCATCCAAACTGACTGAGTCTATCCATCCATCCATCCATCCATCTCATCTATCCATCCAAAATGACTGAGTCTATCCATCCAAACTGACTGAGTCTATCCATCCAAACTGACTGAGTCTGTCCATCCAAACTGACTGAGTCCATCCATCCAAACTGACTGAGTCTATCCATCCAAACTGACTGAGTCTATCCATCCATCCGTCTCATCTGTCCATCCAAACTGACTGAGTCTATCCATCCAAACTGACTGAGTCTATCCATCCATCCATCTCATCTATCCATCCAAACTGACTGAGTCTATCCATCCAAACTGACTGAGTCTATCCATCCAAACTGACTGAGTACATCCATCCAAACTGACTGAGTCTATCCATCCATCCGTCTCATCTATCCATCCAAACTGACTGAGTCTATCCATCCAAACTGACTGAGTCTGTCCATCCAAACTGACTGAGTCTATCCATCCATCCGTCTCATCTGTCCATCCAAACTGACTGAGTCTATCCATCCAAGCTGACTGAGTCTATCCATCCAAACTGACTGAGTCTATCCATCCAAACTGACTGAGTCTATCCATCCATCTGTCTCATCTATCAATCCAAACTGACTGAGTCTATCCATCCAAACTGACTGAGTCTATCCATCCATCCGTCTCATCTATCCATCCAAACTGACTGAGTCTATCCATCCAAGCTGACTGAGTCTATCCATCCAAACTGACTGAGTCTATCCATCCAAACTGACTGAGTCTATCCATCCATCTGTCTCATCTATCCATCCAAACTGACTGAGTCTATCCATCCATCCGTCTCATCTATCCATCCAAACTGACATAGTCTATCCATCCATCCATCTCATCTATCCATCCAAACTGACTGAGTCTATCCATCCAAACTAACTGAGTCTATCCATCCAACCTGACTGAGTCAATCCATCCATCCGTCTCATCTATCCATCCAAACTGACTGAGTCTATCCATCCAAACTGACTGAGTCTATCCATCCATCCGTCTCATCTGTCCATCCAAACTGACTGAGTCTATCCATCCAAACTGACTGAGTCTATCCATCCAAACTGACTGAGTATATCCATCCAAACTGACTGAGTCTATCCATCCATCCGTCTCATCTATCCATCCAAACTGACTGAGTCTATCCATCCATCCATCCATCTCATCTATCCATCCAAAATGACTGAGTCTGTCCATCCAAACTGACTGAGTCTATCCATCCATCCGTCTCATCTGTCCATCCAAACTGACTGAGTCTATCCATCCAAAACTGACTGAATCTATCCATCCAAACTGACTGAGTCTGTCCATCCAAACTGACTGAGTCTATCCATCCATGCGTCTCATCTGTCCATCCTAACTGACTGAGTCTATCCATCCAAACTGACTGAGTCTATCCATTCAAACTGACTGAGTCTATCCATCCAAACTGACTGAGTCTATCCATCCACCCGTCTCATCTATCCATCGAAACTGACTGAGTCTATCCATCCAAACTGACTGAGTCTATCCATCCATCCGTCTCAATAATCCATCCAAACTGACTGAGTCTATCCATCCAAACTGACTGAGTCTATCCATCCATCCGTCTCATCTATCCATCCAAACTGACTGAGTCTATCCATCCAAACTGACTAAGTCTATCCATCCAAACTGACTGAGTCTATCCATCCATCCGTCTCATCTATCCATCCAAACTGACTGAGTCTATCCATCCAAACTGACTGAGTCTGTCCATCCAAACTGACTGAGTCTATCCATCCATCCGTCTCCTCTGTCCATCCAAACTGACTGAGTCTATCCATCCAAACTGACTAAGTCTATCAATCCAAACTGACTGAGTCAATCCATCCATCCGTCTCATCTATCCATCCAAACTGACTGAGTCTATCCATCCATCCATCCATCCATCTCATCTATCCATCCAAAATGACTGAGTCTATCCATCCAAACTGACTGAGTCTATCCATCCAAACTGACTGAGTCTGTCCATCCAAACTGACTGAGTCCATCCATCCAAACTGACTGAGTCTATCCATCCAAACTGACTGAGTCTATCCATCCATCCGTCTCATCTGTCCATCCAAACTGACTGAGTCTATCCATCCAAACTGACTGAGTCTATCCATCCATCCATCTCATCTATCCATCCAAACTGACTGAGTCTATCCATCCAAACTGACTGAGTCTATCCATCCAAACTGACTGAGTATATCCATCCAAACTGACTGAGTCTATCCATCCATCCGTCTCATCTATCCATCCAAACTGACTGAGTCTATCCATCCAAACTGACTGAGTCTGTCCATCCAAACTGACTGAGTCTATCCATCCATCCGTCTCATCTGTCCATCCAAACTGACTGAGTCTATCCATCCAAGCTGACTGAGTCTATCCATCCAAACTGACTGAGTCTATCCATCCAAACTGACTGAGTCTATCCATCCATCTGTCTCATCTATCAATCCAAACTGACTGAGTCTATCCATCCAAACTGAATGAGTCTATCCATCCATCCGTCTCATTTATTCATCCAAAATGACTGAGTCTATCCATCCAAGCTGACTGAGTCTATCCATCCAAACTGACTGAGTCTATCCATCCAAACTGACTGAGTCTATCCATCCATCTGTCTCATCTATCCATCCAAACTGACTGAGTCTATCCATCCATCCGTCTCATCTATCCATCCAAACTGACATAGTCTATCCATCCATCCATCTCATCTATCCATCCAAACTGACTGAGTCTATCCATCCAAACTAACTGAGTCTATCCATCCAACCTGACTGAGTCAATCCATCCATCCGTCTCATCTATCCATCCAAACTGACTGAGTCTATCCATCCAAACTGACTGAGTCTATCCATCCATCCGTCTCATCTGTCCATCCAAACTGACTGAGTCTATCCATCCAAACTGACTGAGTCTATCCATCCAAACTGACTGAGTATATCCATCCAAACTGACTGAGTCTATCCATCCATCCGTCTCATCTATCCATCCAAACTGACTGAGTCTGTCCATCCAAACTGACTGAGTCTATCCATCCATCCGTCTCATCTATCCATCCAAACTGACATAGTCTATCCATCCATCCATCTCATCTATCCATCCAAACTGACTGAGTCTATCCATCCAAACTAACTGAGTCTATCCATCCAACCTGACTGAGTCAATCCATCCATCCGTCTCTTCTATCCATCCAAACTGACTGAGTCTATCCATCCAAACTGACTGAGTCTATCCATCCATCCGTCTCATCTGTCCATCCAAACTGACTGAGTCTATCCATCCAAACTGACTGAGTCTATCCATCCAAACTGACTGAGTATATCCATCCAAACTGACTGAGTCTATCCATCCATCCGTCTCATCTATCCATCCAAACTGACTGAGTCTGTCCATCCAAACTCACTGAGTCTATCTATCCATCCGTCTCATCTATCCATCCAAACTGACTAAGTCTATCCATCCAAACTGACTGAGTCTGTCCATCCAAACTGACTGAGTGTATCCATCCATCCGTCTCATCTGTCCATCCAAACTGACTGAGTCTATCCATCCAAGCTGACTGAGTCTGTCCATCCAAACTGACTGAGTCTATCCATCCATGCGTCTTATCTGTCCATCCTAACTGACTGAGTCTATCCATCCAAACTGACTGAGTCTATCCATTCAAACTGACTGAGTCTATCCATCCAAACTGACTGAGTCTATCCATCCACCCGTCTCATCTATCCATCGAAACTGACTGAGTCTATCCATCCAAACTGACTGAGTCTATCCATCCATCCGTCTCATCTATCCATCCAAACTGACTGAGTCTATCCATCCAAACTGACTGAGTCTATCCATCCATCCGTCTCATCTATCCATCCAAACTGACTGAGTCTATCCATCCAAACTGACTGAGTCTGTCCATCCAAACTGACTGAGTCTATCCATCCATCCGTCTCATCTGTCCATCCAAACTGACTGAGTCTATCCATCCAAACTGACTAAGTCTATCAATCCAAACTGACTGAGTCTATCCATCCATCCGTCTCATCTATCCATCCAAACTGACTGAGTCTATCCATCCATCCATCCATCTCATCTATCCATCCAAAATGACTGAGTCTGTCCATCCAAACTGACTGAGTCCATCCATCCAAACTGACTGAGTCTATCCATCCAACCTGACTGAGTCTATCCATCCATCCGTCTCATCTGTCCATCCAAACTGACTGAGTCTATCCATCCAAACTGACTGAGTCTATCCATCCATCCATCCATCTCATCTATCCATCCAAACTGACTGAGTCTATCCATCCAAACTGACTGAGTCTATCCATCCAAACTGACTGAGTATATCCATCCAAACTGACTGAGTCTATCCATCCATCCGTCTCATCTATCCATCCAAACTGACTGAGTCTGTCCATCCAAACTGACTGAGTCTATCTATCCATCCGTCTCATCTATCCATCCAAACTGACTGAGTCTATCCATCCAAACTGACTGAGTCTGTCCATCCAAACTGACTGAGTCTATCCATCCATCCGTCTCATCTGTCCATCCAAACTGACTGAGTCTATCCATCCAAGCTGACTGAGTCTATCCATCCAAACTGACTGAGTCTATCCATCCAAACTGACTGAGTCTATCCATCCATCTGTCTCATCTATCCATCCAAACTGACTGAGTCTATCCATCCAAACTGACTGAGTCTATCCATCCATCCGTCTCATCTGTCCATCCAAACTGACTGAGTCTATCCATCCAAACTGACTGAATCTATCCATCCAAACTGACTGAGTCTGTCCATCCAAACTGACTGAGTCTATCCATCCATGCGTCTCATCTGTCCATCCAAACTGACTGAGTCTATCCATCCAAACTGACTGAGTCTATCCATTCAAACTGACTGAGTCTATCCATCCAAACTGACTGAGTCTATCCATCCATCCATCCATCCATCCATCTCATCTATCCATCCAAAATGACTGAGTCTATCCATCCAAACTGACTGAGTCTATCCATCCATCCGTCTCATCTGTCCATCCAAACTGACTGAGTCTATCCATCCAAACTGACTGAATCTATCCATCCAAACTGACTGAGTCTGTCCATCCAAACTGACTGAGTCTATCCATCCATGCGTCTCATCTGTCCATCCTAACTGACTGAGTCTATCCATCCAAACTGACTGAGTCTATCCATTCAAACTGACTGAGTCTATCCATCCAAACTGACTGAGTCTATCCATCCATCCATCCATCCATCCATCTCATCTATCCATCCAAAATGACTGAGTCTATCCATCCATCCGTCTCATCTGTCCATCCAAACTGACTGAGTCTATCCATCTAAACTGACTGAATCTATCCATCCAAACTGACTGAGTCTGTCCATCCAAACTGACTGAGTCTATCCATCCATGCGTCTCATCTGTCCATCCTAACTGACTGAGTCTATCCATCCAAACTGACTGAGTCTATCCATTCAAACTGACTGAGTCTATCCATCCAAACTGACTGAGTCTATCCATCCACCCGTCTCATCTATCCATCGAAACTGACTGAGTCTATCCATCCAAACTGACTGAGTCTATCCATCCATCCGTCTCAATAATCCATCCAAACTGACTGAGTCTATCCATCCAAACTGACTGAGTCTATCCATCCATCCGTCTCATCTATCCATCCAAACTGACTGAGTCTATCCATCCAAACTGACTAAGTCTATCCATCCAAACTGACTGAGTCTATCCATCCATCCGTCTCATCTATCCATCCAAACTGACTGAGTCTATCCATCCAAACTGACTGAGTCTGTCCATCCAAACTGACTGAGTCTATCCATCCATCCGTCTCATCTGTCCATCCAAACTGACTGAGTCTATCCATCCAAACTGACTAAGTCTATCAATCCAAACTGACTGAGTAAATCCATCCATCCGTCTCATCTATCCATCCAAACTGACTGAGTCTATCCATCCATCCATCCATCCATCTCATCTATCCATCCAAAATGACTGAGTCTATCCATCCAAACTGACTGAGTCTATCCATCCAAACTGACTGAGTCTGTCCATCCAAACTGAATGAGTCCATCCATCCAAACTGACTGAGTCTATCCATCCAAACTGACTGAGTCTGTCCATCCATCCGTCTCATCTGTCCATCCAAACTGACTGAGTCTATCCATCCAAACTGACTGAGTCTATCCATCCATCCATCTCATCTATCCATCCAAACTGACTGAGTCTATCCATCCAAACTGACTGAGTCTATCCATCCAAACTGACTGAGTATATCCATCCAAACTGACTGAGTCTATCCATCCATCCGTCTCATCTATCCATCCAAACTGACTGAGTCTATCCATCCAAACTGACTGAGTCTGTCCATCCAAACTGACTGAGTCTATCCATCCATCCGTCTCATCTGTCCATCCAAACTGACTGAGTCTATCCATCCAAGCTGACTGAGTCTATCCATCCAAACTGACTGAGTCTATCCATCCAAACTGACTGAGTCTATCCATCCATCTGTCTCATCTATCAATCCAAACTGACTGAGTCTATCCATCCAAACTGACTGAGTCTATCCATCCATCCGTCTCATCTATCCATCCAAACTGACTGAGTCTATCCATCCAAGCTGACTGAGTCTATCCATCCAAACTGACTGAGTCTATCCATCCAAACTGACTGAGTCTATCCATCCATCTGTCTCATCTATCCATCCAAACTGACTGAGTCTATCCATCCATCCGTCTCATCTATCCATCCAAACTGACATAGTCTATCCATCCATCCATCTCATCTATCCATCCAAACTGACTGAGTCTATCCATCCAAACTAACTGAGTCTATCCATCCAACCTGACTGAGTCAATCCATCCATCCGTCTCATCTATCCATCCAAACTGACTGAGTCTATCCATCCAAACTGACTGAGTCTATCCATCCATCCGTCTCATCTGTCCATCCAAACTGACTGAGTCTATCCATCCAAACTGACTGAGTCTATCCATCCAAACTGACTGAGTATATCCATCCAAACTGACTGAGTCCATCCATCCATCCGTCTCATCTATCCATCCAAACTGACTGAGTCTGTCCATCCAAACTGACTGAGTCTATCCATCCATCCGTCTCATCTATCCATCCAAACTGACATAGTCTATCCATCCATCCATCTCATCTATCCATCCAAACTGACTTAGTCTATCCATCCAAACTAACTGAGTCTATCCATCCAACCTGACTGAGTCAATCCATCCATCCGTCTCATCTATCCATCCAAACTGACTGAGTCTATCCATCCAAACTGACTGAGTCTATCCATCCATCCGTCTCATCTGTCCATCCAAACTGACTGAGTCTATCCATCCAAACTGACTGAGTCTATCCATCCAAACTGACTGAGTATATCCATCCAAACTGACTGAGTCTATCCATCCATCCGTCTCATCTATCCATCCAAACTGACTGAGTCTGTCCATCCAAACTCACTGAGTCTATCTATCCATCCGTCTCATCTATCCATCCAAACTGACTGAGTCTATCCATCCAAACTGACTGAGTCTGTCCATCCAAACTGACTGAGTCTATCCATCCATCCGTCTCATCTGTCCATCCAAACTGACTGAGTCTATCCATCCAAACTGACTAAGTCTATCAATCCAAACTGACTGAGTCAATCCATCCATCCGTCTCATCTATCCATCCAAACTGACTGAGTCTATCCATCCATCCATCCATCCATCTCATCTATCCATCCAAAATGACTGAGTCTATCCATCCAAACTGACTGAGTCTATCCATCCAAACTGACTGAGTCCATCCATCCAAACTGACTGAGTCTATCCATCCAAACTGACTGAGTCTATCCATCCATCCGTCTCATCTGTCCATCCAAACTGACTGAGTCTATCCATCCAAACTGACTGAGTCTATCCATCCATCCATCTCATCTATCCATCCAAACTGACTGAGTCTATCCATCCAAACTGACTGAGTCTATCCATCCAAACTGACTGAGTATATCCATCCAAACTGACTGAGTCTATCCATCCATCCGTCTCATCTATCCATCCAAACTGACTGAGTCTATCCATCCAAACTGACTGAGTCTGTCCATCCAAACTGACTGAGTCTATCCATCCATCCGTCTCATCTGTCCATCCAAACTGACTGAGTCTATCCATCCAAGCTGACTGAGTCTATCCATCCAAACTGACTGAGTCTATCCATCCAAACTGACTGAGTCTATCCATCCATCTGTCTCATCTATCAATCCAAACTGACTGAGTCTATCCATCCAAACTGACTGAGTCTATCCATCCATCCGTCTCATCTATCCATCCAAACTGACTGAGTCTATCCATCCAAGCTGACTGAGTCTATCCATCCAAACTGACTGAGTCTATCCATCCAAACTGACTGAGTCTATCCATCCATCTGTCTCATCTATCCATCCAAACTGACTGAGTCTATCCATCCATCCGTCTCATCTATCCATCCAAACTGACATAGTCTATCCATCCATCCATCTCATCTATCCATCCAAACTGACTGAGTCTATCCATCCAAACTAACTGAGTCTATCCATCCAACCTGACTGAGTCAGTCCATCCATCCGTCTCATCTATCCATCCAAACTGACTGAGTCTATCCATCCAAACTGACTGAGTCTATCCATCCATCCGTCTCATCTGTCCATCCAAACTGACAGAGTCTATCCATCCAAACTGACTGAGTCTATCCATCCAAACTGACTGAGTATATCCATCCAAACTGACTGAGTCTATCCATCCATCCGTCTCATCTATCCATCCAAACTGACTGAGTCTGTCCATCCAAACTGACTGAGTCTATCCATCCATCCGTCTCATCTATCCATCCAAACTGACATAGTCTATCCATCCATCCATCTCATCTATCCATCCAAACTGACTGAGTCTATCCATCCAAACTAACTGAGTCTATCCATCCAACCTGACTGAGTCAATCCATCCATCCGTCTCATCTATCCATCCAAACTGACTGAGTCTATCCATCCAAACTGACTGAGTCTATCCATCCATCCGTCTCATCTGTCCATCCAAACTGACTGAGTCTATCCATCCAAACTGACTGAGTCTATCCATCCAAACTGACTGAGTATATCCATCCAAACTGACTGAGTCTATCCATCCATCCGTCTCATCTATCCATCCAAACTGACTGAGTCTGTCCATCCAAACTCACTGAGTCTATCTATCCATCCGTCTCATCTATCCATCCAAACTGACTGAGTCTATCCATCCAAACTGACTGAGTCTGTCCATCCAAACTGACTGAGTGTATCCATCCATCCGTCTCATCTGTCCATCCAAACTGACTGAGTCTATCCATCCAAGCTGACTGAGTCTGTCCATCCAAACTGACTGAGTCTATCCATCCATGCGTCTTATCTGTCCATCCTAACTGACTGAGTCTATCCATCCAAACTGACTGAGTCTATCCATTCCAACTGACTGAGTCTATCCATCCAAACTGACTGAGTCTATCCATCCACCCGTCTCATCTATCCATCGAAACTGACTGAGTCTATCCATCCAAACTGACTGAGTCTATCCATCCATCCGTCTCATCTATCCATCCAAACTGACTGAGTCTATCCATCCAAACTGACTGAGTTTATCCATCCATCCGTCTCATCTATCCATCCAAACTGACTGAGTCTATCCATCCAAACTGACTGAGTCTGTCCATCCAAACTGACTGAGTCTATCCATCCATCCGTCTCATCTGTCCATCCAAACTGACTGAGTCTATCCATCCAAACTGACTAAGTCTATCAATCCAAACTGACTGAGTCTATCCATCCATCCGTCTCATCTATCCATCCAAACTGACTGAGTCTATCCATCCATCCATCCATCTCATCTATCCATCCAAAATGACTGAGTCTGTCCATCCAAACTGACTGAGTCCATCCATCCAAACTGACTGAGTCTATCCATCCAACCTGACTGAGTCTATCCATCCATCCGTCTCATCTGTCCATCCAAACTGACTGAGTCTATCCATCCAAACTGACTGAGTCTATCCATCCATCCATCTCATCTATCCATCCAAACTGACTGAGTCTATCCATCCAAACTGACTGAGTCTATCCATCCAAACTGACTGAGTATATCCATCCAAACTGACTGAGTCTATCCATCCATCCGTCTCATCTATCCATCCAAACTGACTGAGTCTGTCCATCCAAACTGACTGAGTCTATCTATCCATCCGTCTCATCTATCCATCCAAACTGACTGAGTCTATCCATCCAAACTGACTGAGTCTGTCCATCCAAACTGACTGAGTCTATCCATCCATCCGTCTCATCTGTCCATCCAAACTGACTGAGTCTATCCATCCAAGCTGACTGAGTCTATCCATCCAAACTGACTGAGTCTATCCATCCAAACTGACTGAGTCTATCCATCCATCTGTCTCATCTATCCATCCAAACTGACTGAGTCTATCCATCCAAACTGACTGAGTCTATCCATCCATCCGTCTCATCTGTCCATCCAAACTGACTGAGTCTATCCATCCAAACTGACTGAATCTATCCATCCAAACTGACTGAGTCTGTCCATCCAAACTGACTGAGTCTATCCATCCATGCGTCTCATCTGTCCATCCAAACTGACTGAGTCTATCCATCCAAACTGACTGAGTCTATCCATTCAAACTGACTGAGTCTATCCATCCAAACTGACTGAGTCTATCCATCCATCCATCCATCCATCCATCTCATCTATCCATCCAAAATGACTGAGTCTATCCATCCAAACTGACTGAGTCTATCCATCCATCCGTCTCATCTGTCCATCCAAACTGACTGAGTCTATCCATCCAAACTGACTGAATCTATCCATCCAAACTGACTGAGTCTGTCCATCCAAACTGACTGAGTCTATCCATCCATGCGTCTCATCTGTCCATCCTAACTGACTGAGTCTATCCATCCAAACTGACTGAGTCTATCCATTCAAACTGACTGAGTCTATCCATCCAAACTGACTGAGTCTATCCATCCATCCATCCATCCATCCATCTCATCTATCCATCCAAAATGACTGAGTCTATCCATCCAAACTGACTGAGTCTATCCATCCATCCGTCTCATCTGTCCATCCAAACTGACTGAGTCTATCCATCCAAACTGACTGAATCTATCCATCCAAACTGACTGAGTCTGTCCATCCAAACTGACTGAGTCTATCCATCCATGCGTCTCATCTGTCCATCCTAACTGACTGAGTCTATCCATCCAAACTGACTGAGTCTATCCATCCAAACTGACTGAGTCTATCCATCCACCCGTCTCATCTATCCATCGAAACTGACTGAGTCTATCCATCCAAACTGACTGAGTCTATCCATCCATCCGTCTCAATAATCCATCCAAACTGACTGAGTCTATCCATCCAAACTGACTGAGTCTATCCATCCATCCGTCTCATCTATCCATCCAAACTGACTGAGTCTATCCATCCAAACTGACTAAGTCTATCCATCCAAACTGACTGAGTCTATCCATCCATCCGTCTCATCTATCCATCCAAACTGACTGAGTCTATCCATCCAAACTGACTGAGTCTGTCCATCCAAACTGACTGAGTCTATCCATCCATCCGTCTCATCTGTCCATCCAAACTGACTGAGTCTATCCATCCAAACTGACTAAGTCTATCAATCCAAACTGACTGAGTCAATCCATCCATCCGTCTCATCTATCCATCCAAACTGACTGAGTCTATCCATCCATCCATCCATCCATCTCATCTATCCATCCAAAATGACTGAGTCTATCCATCCAAACTGACTGAGTCTATCAATCCAAACTGACTGAGTCTATCCATCCATCCGTCTCATCTATCCATCCAAACTGACTGAGTCTATCCATCCATCCATCCATCTCATCTATCCATCCGAAATGACTGAGTCTGTCCATCCAAACTGACTGAGTCCATCCATCCAAACTGACTGAGTCTATCCATCCAACCTGACTGAGTCTATCCATCCATCCGTCTCATCTGTCCATCCAAACTGACTGAGTCTATCCATCCAAACTGACTGAGTCTATCCATCCAAACTGACTGAGTATATCCATCCAAACTGACTGAGTCTATCCATCCATCCGTCTCATCTATCCATCCAAACTGACTGAGTCTGTCCATCCAAACTGACTGAGTCTATCTATCCATCCGTCTCATCTATCCATCCAAACTGACTGAGTCTATCCATCCAAACTGACTGAGTCTGTCCATCCAAACTGACTGAGTCTATCCATCCATCCGTCTCATCTGTCCATCCAAACTGACTGAGTCTATCCATCCAAGCTGACTGAGTCTATCCATCCAAACTGACTGAGTCTATCCATCCAAACTGACTGAGTCTATCCATCCATCTGTCTCATCTATCCATCCAAACTGACTGAGTCTATCCATCCAAACTGACTGAGTCTATCCATCCATCCGTCTCATCTGTCCATCCAAACTGACTGAGTCTATCCATCCAAACTGACTGAATCTATCCATCCAAACTGACTGAGTCTGTCCATCCAAACTGACTGAGTCTATCCATCCATGCGTCTCATCTGTCCATCCAAACTGACTGAGTCTATCCATCCAAACTGACTGAGTCTATCCATTCAAACTGACTGAGTCTATCCATCCAAACTGACTGAGTCTATCCATCCATCCATCCATCCATCCATCCATCTCATCTATCCATCCAAAATGACTGAGTCTATCCATCCAAACTGACTGAGTCTATCCATCCATCCGTCTCATCTGTCCATCCAAACTGACTGAGTCTATCCATCCAAACTGACTGAATCTATCCATCCAAACTGACTGAGTCTGTCCATCCAAACTGACTGAGTCTATCCATCCATGCGTCTCATCTGTCCATCCTAACTGACTGAGTCTATCCATCCAAACTGACTGAGTCTATCCATTCAAACTGACTGAGTCTATCCATCCAAACTGACTGAGTCTATCCATCCATCCATCCATCCATCCATCTCATCTATCCATCCAAAATGACTGAGTCTATCCATCCAAACTGACTGAGTCTATCCATCCATCCGTCTCATCTGTCCATCCAAACTGACTGAGTCTATCCATCCAAACTGACTGAATCTATCCATCCAAACTGACTGAGTCTGTCCATCCAAACTGACTGAGTCTATCCATCCATGCGTCTCATCTGTCCATCCTAACTGACTGACTCTATCCATCCAAACTGACTGAGTCTATCCATTCAAACTGACTGAGTCTATCCATCCAAACTGACTGAGTCTATCCATCCACCCGTCTCATCTATCCATCGAAACTGACTGAGTCTATCCATCCAAACTGACTGAGTCTATCCATCCATCCGTCTCAATAATCCATCCAAACTGACTGAGTCTATCCATCCAAACTGACTGAGTCTATCCATCCATCCGTCTCATCTATCCATCCAAACTGACTGAGTCTATCCATCCAAACTGACTAAGTCTATCCATCCAAACTGACTGAGTCTATCCATCCATCCGTCTCATCTATCCATCCAAACTGACTGAGTCTATCCATCCAAACTGACTGAGTCTGTCCATCCAAACTGACTGAGTCTATCCATCCATCCGTCTCATCTGTCCATCCAAACTGACTGAGTCTATCCATCCAAACTGACTAAGTCTATCAATCCAAACTGACTGAGTCAATCCATCCATCCGTCTCATCTATCCATCCAAACTGACTGAGTCTATCCATCCATCCATCCATCCATCTCATCTATCCATCCAAAATGACTGAGTCTATCCATCCAAACTGACTGAGTCTATCCATCCAAACTGACTGAGTCTGTCCATCCAAACTGACTGAGTCCATCCATCCAAACTGACTGAGTCTATCCATCCAAACTGACTGAGTCTATCCATCCATCCGTCTCATCTGTCCATCCAAACTGACTGAGTCTGTCCATCCAAACTGACTGAGTCTATCCATCCATCCGTCTCATCTGTCCATCCAAACTGACTGAGTCTATCCATCCAAACTGACTAAGTCTATCAATCCAAACTGACTGAGTCAATCCATCCATCCGTCTCATCTATCCATCCAAACTGACTGAGTCTATCCATCCATCCATCCATCCATCTCATCTATCCATCCAAAATGACTGAGTCTATCCATCCAAACTGACTGAGTCTATCCATCCAAACTGACTGAGTCCATCCATCCAAACTGACTGAGTCTATCCATCCAAACTGACTGAGTCTATCCATCCATCCGTCTCATCTGTCCATCCAAACTGACTGAGTCTATCCATCCAAACTGACTGAGTCTATCCATCCATCCATCTCATCTATCCATCCAAACTGACTGAGTCTATCCATCCAAACTGACTGAGTCTATCCATCCAAACTGACTGAGTATATCCATCCAAACTGACTGAGTCTATCCATCCATCCGTCTCATCTATCCATCCAAACTGACTGAGTCTATCCATCCAAACTGACTGAGTCTGTCCATCCAAACTGACTGAGTCTATCCATCCATCCGTCTCATCTGTCCATCCAAACTGACTGAGTCTATCCATCCAAGCTGACTGAGTCTATCCATCCAAACTGACTGAGTCTATCCATCCAAACTGACTGAGTCTATCCATCCATCTGTCTCATCTATCAATCCAAACTGACTGAGTCTATCCATCCAAACTGACTGAGTCTATCCATCCATCCGTCTCATCTATCCATCCAAACTGACTGAGTCTATCCATCCAAGCTGACTGAGTCTATCCATCCAAACTGACTGAGTCTATCCATCCAAACTGACTGAGTCTATCCATCCATCTGTCTCATCTATCCATCCAAACTGACTGAGTCTATCCATCCATCCGTCTCATCTATCCATCCAAACTGACATAGTCTATCCATCCATCCATCTCATCTATCCATCCAAACTGACTGAGTCTATCCATCCAAACTAACTGAGTCTATCCATCCAACCTGACTGAGTCAATACATCCATCCGTCTCATCTATCCATCCAAACTGACTGAGTCTATCCATCCAAACTGACTGAGTCTATCCATCCATCCGTCTCATCTGTCCATCCAAACTGACTGAGTCTATCCATCCAAACTGACTGAGTCTATCCATCCAAACTGACTGAGTATATCCATCCAAACTGACTGAGTCTATCCATCCATCCGTCTCATCTATCCATCCAAACTGACTGAGTCTGTCCATCCAAACTGACTGAGTCTATCCATCCATCCGTCTCATCTATCCATCCAAACTGACATAGTCTATCCATCCATCCATCTCATCTATCCATCCAAACTGACTGAGTCTATCCATCCAAACTAACTGAGTCTATCCATCCAACCTGACTGAGTCAATCCATCCATCCGTCTCATCTATCCATCCAAACTGACTGAGTCTATCCATCCAAACTGACTGAGTCTATCCATCCATCCGTCTCATCTGTCCATCCAAACTGACTGAGTCTATCCATCCAAACTGACTGAGTCTATCCATTCCAACTGACTGAGTCTATCCATCCAAACTGACTGAGTCTATCCATCCACCCGTCTCATCTATCCATCGAAACTGACTGAGTCTATCCATCCAAACTGACTGAGTCTATCCATCCATCCGTCTCATCTATCCATCCAAACTGACTGAGTCTATCCATCCAAACTGACTGAGTTTATCCATCCATCCGTCTCATCTATCCATCCAAACTGACTGAGTCTATCCATCCAAACTGACTGAGTCTGTCCATCCAAACTGACTGAGTCTATCCATCCATCCGTCTCATCTGTCCATCCAAACTGACTGAGTCTATCCATCCAAACTGACTAAGTCTATCAATCCAAACTGACTGAGTCTATCCATCCATCCGTCTCATCTATCCATCCAAACTGACTGAGTCTATCCATCCATCCATCCATCTCATCTATCCATCCAAAATGACTGAGTCTGTCCATCCAAACTGACTGAGTCCATCCATCCAAACTGATGAGTCTATCCATCCAACCTGACTGAGTCTATCCATCCATCCGTCTCATCTGTCCATCCAAACTGACTGAGTCTATCCATCCAAACTGACTGAGTCTATCCATCCATCCATCTCATCTATCCATCCAAACTGACTGAGTCTATCCATCCAAACTGACTGAGTCTATCCATCCAAACTGACTGAGTATATCCATCCAAACTGACTGAGTCTATCCATCCATCCGTCTCATCTATCCATCCAAACTGACTGAGTCTGTCCATCCAAACTGACTGAGTCTATCTATCCATCCGTCTCATCTATCCATCCAAACTGACTGAGTCTATCCATCCAAACTGACTGAGTCTGTCCATCCAAACTGACTGAGTCTATCCATCCATCCGTCTCATCTGTCCATCCAAACTGACTGAGTCTATCCATCCAAGCTGACTGAGTCTATCCATCCAAACTGACTGAGTCTATCCATCCAAACTGACTGAGTCTATCCATCCATCTGTCTCATCTATCCATCCAAACTGACTGAGTCTATCCATCCAAACTGACTGAGTCTATCCATCCATCCGTCTCATCTGTCCACCCAAACTGACTGAGTCTATCCATCCAAACTGACTGAATCTATCCATCCAAACTGACTGAGTCTGTCCATCCAAACTGACTGAGTCTATCCATCCATGCGTCTCATCTGTCCATCCAAACTGACTGAGTCTATCCATCCAAACTGACTGAGTCTATCCATTCAAACTGACTGAGTCTATCCATCCAAACTGACTGAGTCTATCCATCCATCCATCCATCCATCCATCTCATCTATCCATCCAAAATGACTGAGTCTATCCATCCAAACTGACTGAGTCTATCCATCCATCCGTCTCATCTGTCCATCCAAACTGACTGAGTCTATCCATCCAAACTGACTGAATCTATCCATCCAAACTGACTGAGTCTGTCCATCCAAACTGACTGAGTCTATCCATCCATGCGTCTCATCTGTCCATCCTAACTGACTGAGTCTATCCATCCAAACTGACTGAGTCTATCCATTCAAACTGACTGAGTCTATCCATCCAAACTGACTGAGTCTATCCATCCATCCATCCATCCATCCATCTCATCTATCCATCCAAAATGACTGAGTCTATCCATCCAAACTGACTGAGTCTATCCATCCATCCGTCTCATCTGTCCATCCAAACTGACTGAGTCTATCCATCCAAACTGACTGAATCTATCCATCCAAACTGACTGAGTCTGTCCATCCAAACTGACTGAGTCTATCCATCCATGCGTCTCATCTGTCCATCCTAACTGACTGAGTCTATCCATCCAAACTGACTGAGTCTATCCATTCAAACTGACTGAGTCTATCCATCCAAACTGACTGAGTCTATCCATCCACCCGTCTCATCTATCCATCGAAACTGACTGAGTCTATCCATCCAAACTGACTGAGTCTATCCATCCATCCGTCTCAATAATCCATCCAAACTGACTGAGTCTATCCATCCAAACTGACTGAGTCTATCCATCCATCCGTCTCATCTATCCATCCAAACTGACTGAGTCTATCCATCCAAACTGACTAAGTCTATCCATCCAAACTGACTGAGTCTATCCATCCATCCGTCTCATCTATCCATCCAAACTGACTGAGTCTATCCATCCAAACTGACTGAGTCTGTCCATCCAAACTGACTGAGTCTATCCATCCATCCGTCTCATCTGTCCATCCAAACTGACTGAGTCTATCCATCCAAACTGACTAAGTCTATCAATCCAAACTGACTGAGTCAATCCATCCATCCGTCTCATCTATCCATCCAAACTGACTGAGTCTATCCATCCATCCATCCATCCATCTCATCTATCCATCCAAAATGACTGAGTCTATCCATCCAAACTGACTGAGTCTATCAATCCAAACTGACTGAGTCTATCCATCCATCCGTCTCATCTATCCATCCAAACTGACTGAGTCTATCCATCCATCCATCCATCTCATCTATCCATCCAAAATGACTGAGTCTGTCCATCCAAACTGACTGAGTCCATCCATCCAAACTGACTGAGTCTATCCATCCAACCTGACTGAGTCTATCCATCCATCCGTCTCATCTGTCCATCCAAACTGACTGAGTCTATCCATCCAAACTGACTGAGTCTATCCATCCATCCATCTCATCTATCCATCCAAACTGACTGAGTCTATCCATCCAAACTGACTGAGTCTATCCATCCAAACTGACTGAGTATATCCATCCAAACTGACTGAGTCTATCCATCCATCCGTCTCATCTATCCATCCAAACTGACTGAGTCTGTCCATCCAAACTGACTGAGTCTATCTATCCATCCGTCTCATCTATCCATCCAAACTGACTGAGTCTATCCATCCAAACTGACTGAGTCTGTCCATCCAAACTGACTGAGTCTATCCATCCATCCGTCTCATCTGTCCATCCAAACTGACTGAGTCTATCCATCCAAGCTGACTGAGTCTATCCATCCAAACTGACTGAGTCTATCCATCCAAACTGACTGAGTCTATCCATCCATCTGTCTCATCTATCCATCCAAACTGACTGAGTCTATCCATCCAAACTGACTGAGTCTATCCATCCATCCGTCTCATCTGTCCATCCAAACTGACTGAGTCTATCCATCCAAACTGACTGAATCTATCCATCCAAACTGACTGAGTCTGTCCATCCAAACTGACTGAGTCTATCCATCCATGCGTCTCATCTGTCCATCCAAACTGACTGAGTCTATCCATCCAAACTGACTGAGTCTATCCATTCAAACTGACTGAGTCTATCCATCCAAACTGACTGAGTCTATCCATCCATCCATCCATCCATCTCATCTATCCATCCAAAATGACTGAGTCTATCCATCCAAACTGACTGAGTCTATCCATCCATCCGTCTCATCTGTCCATCCAAACTGACTGAGTCTATCCATCCAAACTGACTGAATCTATCCATCCAAACTGACTGAGTCTGTCCATCCAAACTGACTGAGTCTATCCATCCATGCGTCTCATCTGTCCATCCTAACTGACTGAGTCTATCCATCCAAACTGACTGAGTCTATCCATTCAAACTGACTGAGTCTATCCATCCATCCGTCTCATCTGTCCATCCAAACTGACTGAGTCTATCCATCCAAACTGACTGAGTCTATCCATCCAAACTGACTGAGTCTATCCATCCACCCGTCTCATCTATCCATCGAAACTGACTTAGTCTATCCATCCAAACTGACTGAGTCTATCCATCCATCCGTCTCATCTATCCATCCAAACTGACTGAGTCTATCCATCCATCCGTCTCATCTATCCATCCAAACTGACTGAGTCTATCCATCCAAACAGACTGAGTATATCCATCCAAACTGATTGAGTCTATCCATCCATCCGTCTCATCTATCCATCCAAACTGACTGAGTCTGTCCATCCAAACTGACTGAGTCTATCTATCCATCCGTCTCATCTATCCATCCAAACTGACTGAGTCTATCCATCCAAACTGACTGAGTCTGTCCATCCAAACTGACTGAGTCTATCCATCCATCCGTCTCATCTGTCCATCCAAACTGACTGAGTCTATCCATCCAAACTGACTAAGTCTATCAATCCAAACTGACTGAGTCAATCCATCCATCCGTCTCATCTATCCATCCAAACTGACTGAGTCTATCCATCCATCCATCCATCCATCTCATCTATCCATCCAAAATGACTGAGTCTATCCATCCAAACTGACTGAGTCTATCAATCCAAACTGACTGAGTCTATCCATCCATCCGTCTCATCTATCCATCCAAACTGACTGAGTCTATCCATCCATCCATCCATCTCATCTATCCATCCGAAATGACTGAGTCTGTCCATCCAAACTGACTGAGTCCATCCATCCAAACTGACTGAGTCTATCCATCCAACCTGACTGAGTCTATCCATCCATCCGTCTCATCTGTCCATCCAAACTGACTGAGTCTATCCATCCAAACTGACTGAGTCTATCCATCCATCCATCTCATCTATCCATCCAAACTGACTGAGTCTATCCATCCAAACTGACTGAGTCTATCCATCCAAACTGACTGAGTATATCCATCCAAACTGACTGAGTCTATCCATCCATCCGTCTCATCTATCCATCCAAACTGACTGAGTCTGTCCATCCAAACTGACTGAGTCTATCTATCCATCCGTCTCATCTATCCATCCAAACTGACTGAGTCTATCCATCCAAACTGACTGAGTCTGTCCATCCAAACTGACTGAGTCTATCCATCCATCCGTCTCATCTGTCCATCCAAACTGACTGAGTCTATCCATCCAAGCTGACTGAGTCTATCCATCCAAACTGACTGAGTCTATCCATCCAAACTGACTGAGTCTATCCATCCATCTGTCTCATCTATCCATCCAAACTGACTGAGTCTATCCATCCAAACTGACTGAGTCTATCCATCCATCCGTCTCATCTGTCCATCCAAACTGACTGAGTCTATCCATCCAAACTGACTGAATCTATCCATCCAAACTGACTGAGTCTGTCCATCCAAACTGACTGAGTCTATCCATCCATGCGTCTCATCTGTCCATCCAAACTGACTGAGTCTATCCATCCAAACTGACTGAGTCTATCCATTCAAACTGACTGAGTCTATCCATCCAAACTGACTGAGTCTATCCATCCATCCATCCATCCATCCATCCATCTCATCTATCCATCCAAAATGACTGAGTCTATCCATCCAAACTGACTGAGTCTATCCATCCATCCGTCTCATCTGTCCATCCAAACTGACTGAGTCTATCCATCCAAACTGACTGAATCTATCCATCCAAACTGACTGAGTCTGTCCATCCAAACTGACTGAGTCTATCCATCCATGCGTCTCATCTGTCCATCCTAACTGACTGAGTCTATCCATCCAAACTGACTGAGTCTATCCATTCAAACTGACTGAGTCTATCCATCCAAACTGACTGAGTCTATCCATCCATCCATCCATCCATCCATCTCATCTATCCATCCAAAATGACTGAGTCTATCCATCCAAACTGACTGAGTCTATCCATCCATCCGTCTCATCTGTCCATCCAAACTGACTGAGTCTATCCATCCAAACTGACTGAATCTATCCATCCAAACTGACTGAGTCTGTCCATCCAAACTGACTGAGTCTGTCCATCCATGCGTCTCATCTGTCCATCCTAACTGACTGAGTCTATCCATCCAAACTGACTGAGTCTATCCATTCAAACTGACTGAGTCTATCCATCCAAACTGACTGAGTCTATCCATCCACCCGTCTCATCTATCCATCGAAACTGACTGAGTCTATCCATCCAAACTGACTGAGTCTATCCATCCATCCGTCTCAATAATCCATCCAAACTGACTGAGTCTATCCATCCAAACTGACTGAGTCTATCCATCCATCCGTCTCATCTATCCATCCAAACTGACTGAGTCTATCCATCCAAACTGACTAAGTCTATCCATCCAAACTGACTGAGTCTATCCATCCATCCGTCTCATCTATCCATCCAAACTGACTGAGTCTATCCATCCAAACTGACTGAGTCTGTCCATCCAAACTGACTGAGTCTATCCATCCATCCGTCTCATCTGTCCATCCAAACTGACTGAGTCTGTCCATCCAAACTGACTGAGTCTGTCCATCCATGCGTCTCATCTGTCCATCCTAACTGACTGAGTCTATCCATCCAAACTGACTGAGTCTATCCATTCAAACTGACTGAGTCTATCCATCCAAACTGACTGAGTCTATCCATCCATCCATCCATCCATCCATCTCATCTATCCATCCAAAATGACTGAGTCTATCCATCCAAACTGACTGAGTCTATCCATCCATCCGTCTCATCTGTCCATCCAAACTGACTGAGTCTATCCATCCAAACTGACTGAATCTATCCATCCAAACTGACTGAGTCTGTCCATCCAAACTGACTGAGTCTGTCCATCCATGCGTCTCATCTGTCCATCCTAACTGACTGAGTCTATCCATCCAAACTGACTGAGTCTATCCATTCAAACTGACTGAGTCTATCCATCCAAACTGACTGAGTCTATCCATCCACCCGTCTCATCTATCCATCGAAACTGACTGAGTCTATCCATCCAAACTGACTGAGTCTATCCATCCATCCGTCTCAATAATCCATCCAAACTGACTGAGTCTATCCATCCAAACTGACTGAGTCTATCCATCCATCCGTCTCATCTATCCATCCAAACTGACTGAGTCTATCCATCCAAACTGACTAAGTCTATCCATCCAAACTGACTGAGTCTATCCATCCATCCGTCTCATCTATCCATCCAAACTGACTGAGTCTATCCATCCAAACTGACTGAGTCTGTCCATCCAAACTGACTGAGTCTATCCATCCATCCGTCTCATCTGTCCATCCAAACTGACTGAGTCTATCCATCCAAACTGACTAAGTCTATCAATCCAAACTGACTGAGTCAATCCATCCATCCGTCTCATCTATCCATCCAAACTGACTGAGTCTATCCATCCATCCATCCATCCATCTCATCTATCCATCCAAAATGACTGAGTCTATCCATCCAAACTGACTGAGTCTATCCATCCAAACTGACTGAGTCTGTCCATCCAAACTGACTGAGTCCATCCATCCAAACTGACTGAGTCTATCCATCCAAACTGACTGAGTCTATCCATCCATCCGTCTCATCTGTCCATCCAAACTGACTGAGTCTGTCCATCCAAACTGACTGAGTCTATCCATCCATCCGTCTCATCTGTCCATCCAAACTGACTGAGTCTATCCATCCAAACTGACTAAGTCTATCAATCCAAACTGACTGAGTCAATCCATCCATCCGTCTCATCTATCCATCCAAACTGACTGAGTCTATCCATCCATCCATCCATCCATCTCATCTATCCATCCAAAATGACTGAGTCTATCCATCCAAACTGACTGAGTCTATCCATCCAAACTGACTGAGTCCATCCATCCAAACTGACTGAGTCTATCCATCCAAACTGACTGAGTCTATCCATCCAAACGTCTCATCTGTCCATCCAAACTGACTGAGTCTATCCATCCAAACTGACTGAGTCTATCCATCCATCCATCTCATCTATCCATCCAAACTGACTGAGTCTATCCATCCAAACTGACTGAGTCTATCCATCCAAACTGACTGAGTATATCCATCCAAACTGACTGAGTCTATCCATCCATCCGTCTCATCTATCCATCCAAACTGACTGAGTCTATCCATCCAAACTGACTGAGTCTGTCCATCCAAACTGACTGAGTCTATCCATCCATCCGTCTCATCTGTCCATCCAAACTGACTGAGTCTATCCATCCAAGCTGACTGAGTCTATCCATCCAAACTGACTGAGTCTATCCATCCAAACTGACTGAGTCTATCCATCCATCTGTCTCATCTATCAATCCAAACTGACTGAGTCTATCCATCCAAACTGACTGAGTCTATCCATCCATCCGTCTCATCTATCCATCCAAACTGACTGAGTCTATCCATCCAAGCTGACTGAGTCTATCCATCCAAACTGACTGAGTCTATCCATCCAAACTGACTGAGTCTATCCATCCATCTGTCTCCTCTATCCATCCAAACTGACTGAGTCTATCCATCCATCCGTCTCATCTATCCATCCAAACTGACATAGTCTATCCATCCATCCATCTCATCTATCCATCCAAACTGACTGAGTCTATCCATCCAAACTAACTGAGTCTATCCATCCAACCTGACTGAGTCAATCCATCCATCCGTCTCATCTATCCATCCAAACTGACTGAGTCTATCCATCCAAACTGACTGAGTCTATCCATCCATCCGTCTCATCTGTCCATCCAAACTGACTGAGTCTATCCATCCAAACTGACTGAGTCTATCCATCCAAACTGACTGAGTATATCCATCCAAACTGACTGAGTCTATCCATCCATCCGTCTCATCTATCCATCCAAACTGACTGAGTCTGTCCATCCAAACTGACTGAGTCTATCCATCCATCCGTCTCATCTATCCATCCAAACTGACATAGTCTATCCATCCATCCATCTCATCTATCCATCCAAACTGACTGAGTCTATCCATCCAAACTAACTGAGTCTATCCATCCAACCTGACTGAGTCAATCCATCCATCCGTCTCATCTATCCATCCAAACTGACTGAGTCTATCCATCCAAACTGACTGAGTCTATCCATCCATCCGTCTCATCTGTCCATCCAAACTGACTGAGTCTATCCATCCAAACTGACTGAGTCTATCCATCCAAACTGACTGAGTATATCCATCCAAACTGACTGAGTCTATCCATCCATCCGTCTCATCTATCCATCCAAACTGACTGAGTCTGTCCATCCAAACTGACTGAGTCTATCCATCCATCCGTCTCATCTATCCATCCAAACTGACATAGTCTATCCATCCATCCATCTCATCTATCCATCCAAACTGACTGAGTCTATCCATCCAAACTAACTGAGTCTATCCATCCAACCTGACTGAGTCAATCCATCCATCCGTCTCATCTATCCATCCAAACTGACTGAGTCTATCCATCCAAACTGACTGAGTCTATCCATCCATCCGTCTCATCTGTCCATCCAAACTGACTGAGTCTATCCATCCAAACTGACTGAGTCTATCCATCCAAACTGACTGAGTATATCCATCCAAACTGACTGAGTCTATCCATCCATCCGTCTCATCTATCCATCCAAACTGACTGAGTCTGTCCATCCAAACTCACTGAGTCTATCTATCCATCCGTCTCATCTATCCATCCAAACTGACTGAGTCTATCCATCCAAACTGACTGAGTCTGTCCATCCAAACTGACTGAGTGTATCCATCCATCCGTCTCATCTGTCCATCCAAACTGACTGAGTCTATCCATCCAAGCTGACTGAGTCTGTCCATCCAAACTGACTGAGTCTATCCATTCATGCGTCTTATCTGTCCATCCTAACTGACTGAGTCTATCCATCCAAACTGACTGAGTCTATCCATTCCAACTGACTGAGTCTATCCATCCAAACTGACTGAGTCTATCCATCCACCCGTCTCATCTATCCATCGAAACTGACTGAGTCTATCCATCCAAACTGACTGAGTCTATCCATCCATCCGTCTCATCTATCCATCCAAACTGACTGAGTCTATCCATCCAAACTGACTGAGTTTATCCATCCATCCGTCTCATCTATCCATCCAAACTGACTGAGTCTATCCATCCAAACTGACTGAGTCTGTCCATCCAAACTGACTGAGTCTATCCATCCATCCGTCTCATCTGTCCATCCAAACTGACTGAGTCTATCCATCCAAACTGACTAAGTCTATCAATCCAAACTGACTGAGTCTATCCATCCATCCGTCTCATCTATCCATCCAAACTGACTGAGTCTATCCATCCATCCATCCATCTCATCTATCCATCCAAAATGACTGAGTCTGTCCATCCAAACTGACTGAGTCCATCCATCCAAACTGACTGAGTCTATCCATCCAACCTGACTGAGTCTATCCATCCATCCGTCTCATCTGTCCATCCAAACTGACTGAGTCTATCCATCCAAACTGACTGAGTCTATCCATCCATCCATCTCATCTATCCATCCAAACTGACTGAGTCTATCCATCCAAACTGACTGAGTCTATCCATCCAAACTGACTGAGTCTATCCATCCATCTGTCTCATCTATCCATCCAAACTGACTGAGTCTATCCATCCAAACTGACTGAGTCTATCCATCCATCCGTCTCATCTGTCCATCCAAACTGACTGAGTCTATCCATCCAAACTGACTGAATCTATCCATCCAAACTGACTGAGTCTGTCCATCCAAACTGACTGAGTCTATCCATCCATGCGTCTCATCTGTCCATCCAAACTGACTGAGTCTATCCATCCAAACTGACTGAGTCTATCCATTCAAACTGACTGAGTCTATCCATCCAAACTGACTGAGTCTATCCATCCATCCATCCATCCATCCATCCATCCATCTCATCTATCCATCCAAAATGACTGAGTCTATCCATCCAAACTGACTGAGTCTATCCATCCATCCGTCTCATCTGTCCATCCAAACTGACTGAGTCTATCCATCCAAACTGACTGAATCTATCCATCCAAACTGACTGAGTCTGTCCATCCAAACTGACTGAGTCTATCCATCCATGCGTCTCATCTGTCCATCCTAACTGACTGAGTCTATCCATCCAAACTGACTGAGTCTATCCATTCAAACTGACTGAGTCTATCCATCCAAACTGACTGAGTCTATCCATCCATCCATCCATCCATCCATCTCATCTATCCATCCAAAATGACTGAGTCTATCCATCCAAACTGACTGAGTCTATCCATCCATCCGTCTCATCTGTCCATCCAAACTGACTGAGTCTATCCATCCAAACTGACTGAATCTATCCATCCAAACTGACTGAGTCTGTCCATCCAAACTGACTGAGTCTGTCCATCCATGCGTCTCATCTGTCCATCCTAACTGACTGAGTCTATCCATCCAAACTGACTGAGTCTATCCATTCAAACTGACTGAGTCTATCCATCCAAACTGACTGAGACTATCCATCCACCCGTCTCATCTATCCATCGAAACTGACTGAGTCTATCCATCCAAACTGACTGAGTCTATCCATCCATCCGTCTCAATAATCCATCCAAACTGACTGAGTCTATCCATCCAAACTGACTGAGTCTATCCATCCATCCGTCTCATCTATCCATCCAAACTGACTGAGTCTATCCATCCAAACTGACTAAGTCTATCCATCCAAACTGACTGAGTCTATCCATCCATCCGTCTCATCTATCCATCCAAACTGACTGAGTCTATCCATCCAAACTGACTGAGTCTGTCCATCCAAACTGACTGAGTCTATCCATCCATCCGTCTCATCTGTCCATCCAAACTGACTGAGTCTATCCATCCAAACTGACTAAGTCTATCAATCCAAACTGACTGAGTCAATCCATCCATCCGTCTCATCTATCCATCCAAACTGACTGAGTCTATCCATCCATCCATCCATCCATCTCATCTATCCATCCAAAATGACTGAGTCTATCCATCCAAACTGACTGAGTCTATCCATCCAAACTGACTGAGTCTGTCCATCCAAACTGACTGAGTCCATCCATCCAAACTGACTGAGTCTATCCATCCAAACTGACTGAGTCTATCCATCCATCCGTCTCATCTGTCCATCCAAACTGACTGAGTCTGTCCATCCAAACTGACTGAGTCTATCCATCCATCCGTCTCATCTGTCCATCCAAACTGACTGAGTCTATCCATCCAAACTGACTAAGTCTATCAATCCAAACTGACTGAGTCAATCCATCCATCCGTCTCATCTATCCATCCAAACTGACTGAGTCTATCCATCCATCCATCCATCCATCTCATCTATCCATCCAAAATGACTGAGTCTATCCATCCAAACTGACTGAGTCTATCCATCCAAACTGACTGAGTCCATCCATCCAAACTGACTGAGTCTATCCATCCAAACTGACTGAGTCTATCCATCCATCCGTCTCATCTGTCCATCCAAACTGACTGAGTCTATCCATCCAAACTGACTGAGTCTATCCATCCATCCATCTCATCTATCCATCCAAACTGACTGAGTCTATCCATCCAAACTGACTGAGTCTATCCATCCAAACTGACTGAGTATATCCATCCAAACTGACTGAGTCTATCCATCCATCCGTCTCATCTATCCATCCAAACTGACTGAGTCTATCCATCCAAACTGACTGAGTCTGTCCATCCAAACTGACTGAGTCTATCCATCCATCCGTCTCATCTGTCCATCCAAACTGACTGAGTCTATCCATCCAAGCTGACTGAGTCTATCCATCCAAACTGACTGAGTCTATCCATCCAAACTGACTGAGTCTATCCATCCATCTGTCTCATCTATCAATCCAAACTGACTGAGTCTATCCATCCAAACTGACTGAGTCTATCCATCCATCCGTCTCATCTATCCATCCAAACTGACTGAGTCTATCCATCCAAGCTGACTGAGTCTATCCATCCAAACTGACTGAGTCTATCCATCCAAACTGACTGAGTCTATCCATCCATCTGTCTCCTCTATCCATCCAAACTGACTGAGTCTATCCATCCATCCGTCTCATCTATCCATCCAAACTGACATAGTCTATCCATCCATCCATCTCATCTATCCATCCAAACTGACTGAGTCTATCCATCCAAACTAACTGAGTCTATCCATCCAACCTGACTGAGTCAATCCATCCATCCGTCTCATCTATCCATCCAAACTGACTGAGTCTATCCATCCAAACTGACTGAGTCTATCCATCCATCCGTCTCATCTGTCCATCCAAACTGACTGAGTCTATCCATCCAAACTGACTGAGTCTATCCATCCAAACTGACTGAGTATATCCATCCAAACTGACTGAGTCTATCCATCCATCCGTCTCATCTATCCATCCAAACTGACTGAGTCTGTCCATCCAAACTGACTGAGTCTATCCATCCATCCGTCTCATCTATCCATCCAAACTGACATAGTCTATCCATCCATCCATCTCATCTATCCATCCAAACTGACTGAGTCTATCCATCCAAACTAACTGAGTCTATCCATCCAACCTGACTGAGTCAATCCATCCATCCGTCTCATCTATCCATCCAAACTGACTGAGTCTATCCATCCAAACTGACTGAGTCTATCCATCCATCCGTCTCATCTGTCCATCCAAACTGACTGAGTCTATCCATCCAAACTGACTGAGTCTATCCATCCAAACTGACTGAGTATATCCATCCAAACTGACTGAGTCTATCCATCCATCCGTCTCATCTATCCATCCAAACTGACTGAGTCTGTCCATCCAAACTCACTGAGTCTATCTATCCATCCGTCTCATCTATCCATCCAAACTGACTGAGTCTATCCATCCAAACTGACTGAGTCTGTCCATCCAAACTGACTGAGTGTATCCATCCATCCGTCTCATCTGTCCATCCAAACTGACTGAGTCTATCCATCCAAGCTGACTGAGTCTGTCCATCCAAACTGACTGAGTCTATCCATTCATGCGTCTTATCTGTCCATCCTAACTGACTGAGTCTATCCATCCAAACTGACTGAGTCTATCCATTCCAACTGACTGAGTCTATCCATCCAAACTGACTGAGTCTATCCATCCACCCGTCTCATCTATCCATCGAAACTGACTGAGTCTATCCATCCAAACTGACTGAGTCTATCCATCCATCCGTCTCATCTATCCATCCAAACTGACTGAGTCTATCCATCCAAACTGACTGAGTTTATCCATCCATCCGTCTCATCTATCCATCCAAACTGACTGAGTCTATCCATCCAAACTGACTGAGTCTGTCCATCCAAACTGACTGAGTCTATCCATCCATCCGTCTCATCTGTCCATCCAAACTGACTGAGTCTATCCATCCAAACTGACTAAGTCTATCAATCCAAACTGACTGAGTCTATCCATCCATCCGTCTCATCTATCCATCCAAACTGACTGAGTCTATCCATCCATCCATCCATCTCATCTATCCATCCAAAATGACTGAGTCTGTCCATCCAAACTGACTGAGTCCATCCATCCAAACTGACTGAGTCTATCCATCCAACCTGACTGAGTCTATCCATCCATCCGTCTCATCTGTCCATCCAAACTGACTGAGTCTATCCATCCAAACTGACTGAGTCTATCCATCCATCCATCTCATCTATCCATCCAAACTGACTGAGTCTATCCATCCAAACTGACTGAGTCTATCCATCCAAACTGACTGAGTATATCCATCCAAACTGACTGAGTCTATCCATCCATCCGTCTCATCTATCCATCCAAACTGACTGAGTCTGTCCATCCAAACTGACTGAGTCTATCTATCCATCCGTCTCATCTATCCATCCAAACTGACTGAGTCTATCCATCCAAACTGACTGAGTCTGTCCATCCAAACTGACTGAGTCTATCCATCCATCCGTCTCATCTGTCCATCCAAACTGACTGAGTCTATCCATCCAAGCTGACTGAGTCTATCCATCCAAACTGACTGAGTCTATCCATCCAAACTGACTGAGTCTATCCATCCATCTGTCTCATCTATCCATCCAAACTGACTGAGTCTATCCATCCAAACTGACTGAGTCTATCCATCCATCCGTCTCATCTGTCCATCCAAACTGACTGAGTCTATCCATCCAAACTGACTGAATCTATCCATCCAAACTGACTGAGTCTGTCCATCCAAACTGACTGAGTCTATCCATCCATGCGTCTCATCTGTCCATCCAAACTGACTGAGTCTATCCATCCAAACTGACTGAGTCTATCCATTCAAACTGACTGAGTCTATCCATCCAAACTGACTGAGTCTATCCATCCATCCATCCATCCATCCATCTCATCTATCCATCCAAAATGACTGAGTCTATCCATCCAAACTGACTGAGTCTATCCATCCATCCGTCTCATCTGTCCATCCAAACTGACTGAGTCTATCCATCCAAACTGACTGAATCTATCCATCCAAACTGACTGAGTCTGTCCATCCAAACTGACTGAGTCTATCCATCCATGCGTCTCATCTGTCCATCCTAACTGACTGAGTCTATCCATCCAAACTGACTGAGTCTATCCATTCAAACTGACTGAGTCTATCCATCCAAACTGACTGAGTCTATCCATCCATCCATCCATCCATCCATCTCATCTATCCATCCAAAATGACTGAGTCTATCCATCCAAACTGACTGAGTCTATCCATCCATCCGTCTCATCTGTCCATCCAAACTGACTGAGTCTATCCATCCAAACTGACTGAATCTATCCATCCAAACTGACTGAGTCTGTCCATCCAAACTGACTGAGTCTATCCATCCATGCGTCTCATCTGTCCATCCTAACTGACTGAGTCTATCCATCCAAACTGACTGAGTCTATCCATTCAAACTGACTGAGTCTATCCATCCAAACTGACTGAGTCTATCCATCCACCCGTCTCATCTATCCATCGAAACTGACTGAGTCTATCCATCCAAACTGACTGAGTCTTTCCATCCATCCGTCTCAATAATCCATCCAAACTGACTGAGTCTATCCATCCAAACTGACTGAGTCTATCCATCCATCCGTCTCATCTATCCATCCAAACTGACTGAGTCTATCCATCCAAACTGACTAAGTCTATCCATCCAAACTGACTGAGTCTATCCATCCATCCGTCTCATCTATCCATCCAAACTGACTGAGTCTATCCATCCAAACTGACTGAGTCTGTCCATCCAAACTGACTGAGTCTATCCATCCATCCGTCTCATCTGTCCATCCAAACTGACTGAGTCTATCCATCCAAACTGACTAAGTCTATCAATCCAAACTGACTGAGTCAATCCATCCATCCGTCTCATCTATCCATCCAAACTGACTGAGTCTATCCATCCATCCATCCATCCATCTCATCTATCCATCCAAAATGACTGAGTCTATCCATCCAAACTGACTGAGTCTATCAATCCAAACTGACTGAGTCTATCCATCCATCCGTCTCATCTATCCATCCAAACTGACTGAGTCTATCCATCCATCCATCCATCTCATCTATCCATCCAAAATGACTGAGTCTGTCCATCCAAACTGACTGAGTCCATCCATCCAAACTGACTGAGTCTATCCATCCAACCTGACTGAGTCTATCCATCCATCCGTCTCATCTGTCCATCCAAACTGACTGAGTCTATCCATCCAAACTGACTGAGTCTATCCATCCATCCATCTCATCTATCCATCCAAACTGACTGAGTCTATCCATCCAAACTGACTGAGTCTATCCATCCATCCGTCTCATCTGTCCATCCAAACTGACTGAGTCTATCCATCCAAGCTGACTGAGTCTATCCATCCAAACTGACTGAGTCTATCCATCCAAACTGACTGAGTCTATCCATCCATCTGTCTCATCTATCCATCCAAACTGACTGAGTCTATCCATCCAAACTGACTGAGTCTATCCATCCATCCGTCTCATCTGTCCATCCAAACTGACTGAGTCTATCCATCCAAACTGACTGAATCTATCCATCCAAACTGACTGAGTCTGTCCATCCAAACTGACTGAGTCTATCCATCCATGCGTCTCATCTGTCCATCCAAACTGACTGAGTCTATCCATCCAAACTGACTGAGTCTATCCATTCAAACTGACTGAGTCTATCCATCCAAACTGACTGAGTCTATCCATCCATCCATCCATCCATCCATCTCATCTATCCATCCAAAATGACTGAGTCTATCCATCCAAACTGACTGAGTCTATCCATCCATCCGTCTCATCTGTCCATCCAAACTGACTGAGTCTATCCATCCAAACTGACTGAATCTATCCATCCAAACTGACTGAGTCTGTCCATCCAAACTGACTGAGTCTATCCATCCATGCGTCTCATCTGTCCATCCTAACTGACTGAGTCTATCCATCCAAACTGACTGAGTCTATCCATTCAAACTGACTGAGTCTATCCATCCAAACTGACTGAGTCTATCCATCCATCCATCCATCCATCCATCTCATCTATCCATCCAAAATGACTGAGTCTATCCATCCAAACTGACTGAGTCTATCCATCCATCCGTCTCATCTGTCCATCCAAACTGACTGAGTCTATCCATCCAAACTGACTGAATCTATCCATCCAAACTGACTGAGTCTGTCCATCCAAACTGACTGAGTCTATCCATCCATGCGTCTCATCTGTCCATCCTAACTGACTGAGTCTATCCATCCAAACTGACTGAGTCTATCCATTCAAACTGACTGAGTCTATCCATCCAAACTGACTGAGTCTATCCATCCACCCGTCTCATCTATCCATCGAAACTGACTGAGTCTATCCATCCAAACTGACTGAGTCTTTCCATCCATCCGTCTCAATAATCCATCCAAACTGACTGAGTCTATCCATCCAAACTGACTGAGTCTATCCATCCATCCGTCTCATCTATCCATCCAAACTGACTGAGTCTATCCATCCAAACTGACTAAGTCTATCCATCCAAACTGACTGAGTCTATCCATCCATCCGTCTCATCTATCCATCCAAACTGACTGAGTCTATCCATCCAAACTGACTGAGTCTGTCCATCCAAACTGACTGAGTCTATCCATCCATCCGTCTCATCTGTCCATCCAAACTGACTGAGTCTATCCATCCAAACTGACTAAGTCTATCAATCCAAACTGACTGAGTCAATCCATCCATCCGTCTCATCTATCCATCCAAACTGACTGAGTCTATCCATCCATCCATCCATCCATCTCATCTATCCATCCAAAATGACTGAGTCTATCCATCCAAACTGACTGAGTCTATCAATCCAAACTGACTGAGTCTATCCATCCATCCGTCTCATCTATCCATCCAAACTGACTGAGTCTATCCATCCATCCATCCATCTCATCTATCCATCCAAAATGACTGAGTCTGTCCATCCAAACTGACTGAGTCCATCCATCCAAACTGACTGAGTCTATCCATCCAACCTGACTGAGTCTATCCATCCATCCGTCTCATCTGTCCATCCAAACTGACTGAGTCTATCCATCCAAACTGACTGAGTCTATCCATCCATCCATCTCATCTATCCATCCAAACTGACTGAGTCTATCCATCCAAACTGACTGAGTCTATCCATCCAAACTGACTGAGTATATCCATCCAAACTGACTGAGTCTATCCATCCATCCGTCTCATCTATCCATCCAAACTGACTGAGTCTGTCCATCCAAACTGACTGAGTCTATCTATCCATCCGTCTCATCTATCCATCCAAACTGACTGAGTCTATCCATCCAAACTGACTGAGTCTGTCCATCCAAACTGACTGAGTCTATCCATCCATCCGTCTCATCTGTCCATCCAAACTGACTGAGTCTATCCATCCAAGCTGACTGAGTCTATCCATCCAAACTGACTGAGTCTATCCATCCAAACTGACTGAGTCTATCCATCCATCTGTCTCATCTATCCATCCAAACTGACTGAGTCTATCCATCCAAACTGACTGAGTCTATCCATCCATCCGTCTCATCTGTCCATCCAAACTGACTGAGTCTATCCATCCAAACTGACTGAATCTATCCATCCAAACTGACTGAGTCTGTCCATCCAAACTGACTGAGTCTATCCATCCATGCGTCTCATCTGTCCATCCAAACTGACTGAGTCTATCCATCCAAACTGACTGAGTCTATCCATTCAAACTGACTGAGTCTATCCATCCAAACTGACTGAGTCTATCCATCCATCCATCCATCCATCCATCCATCTCATCTATCCATCCAAAATGACTGAGTCTATCCATCCAAACTGACTGAGTCTATCCATCCATCCGTCTCATCTGTCCATCCAAACTGACTGAGTCTATCCATCCAAACTGACTGAATCTATCCATCCAAACTGACTGAGTCTGTCCATCCAAACTGACTGAGTCTATCCATCCATGCGTCTCATCTGTCCATCCTAACTGACTGAGTCTATCCATCCAAACTGACTGAGTCTATCCATTCAAACTGACTGAGTCTATCCATCCAAACTGACTGAGTCTATCCATCCATCCATCCATCCATCCATCTCATCTATCCATCCAAAATGACTGAGTCTATCCATCCAAACTGACTGAGTCTATCCATCCATCCGTCTCATCTGTCCATCCAAACTGACTGAGTCTATCCATCCAAACTGACTGAATCTATCCATCCAAACTGACTGAGTCTGTCCATCCAAACTGACTGAGTCTATCCATCCATGCGTCTCATCTGTCCATCCTAACTGACTGAGTCTATCCATCCAAACTGACTGAGTCTATCCATTCAAACTGACTGAGTCTATCCATCCAAACTGACTGAGTCTATCCATCCACCCGTCTCATCTATCCATCGAAACTGACTGAGTCTATCCATCCAAACTGACTGAGTCTATCCATCCATCCGTCTCAATAATCCATCCAAACTGACTGAGTCTATCCATCCAAACTGACTGAGTCTATCCATCCATCCGTCTCATCTATCCATCCAAACTGACTGAGTCTATCCATCCAAACTGACTAAGTCTATCCATCCAAACTGACTGAGTCTATCCATCCATCCGTCTCATCTATCCATCCAAACTGACTGAGTCTATCCATCCAAACTGACTGAGTCTGTCCATCCAAACTGACTGAGTCTATCCATCCATCCGTCTCATCTGTCCATCCAAACTGACTGAGTCTATCCATCCAAACTGACTAAGTCTATCAATCCAAACTGACTGAGTCAATCCATCCATCCGTCTCATCTATCCATCCAAACTGACTGAGTCTATCCATCCATCCATCCATCCATCTCATCTATCCATCCAAAATGACTGAGTCTATCCATCCAAACTGACTGAGTCTATCCATCCAAACTGACTGAGTCTGTCCATCCAAACTGACTGAGTCCATCCATCCAAACTGACTGAGTCTATCCATCCAAACTGACTGAGTCTATCCATCCATCCGTCTCATCTGTCCATCCAAACTGACTGAGTCTATCCATCCAAACTGACTGAGTCTATCCATCCATCCATCTCATCTATCCATCCAAACTGACTGAGTCTATCCATCCAAACTGACTGAGTCTATCCATCCAAACTGACTGAGTATATCCATCCAAACTGACTGAGTCTATCCATCCATCCGTCTCATCTATCCATCCAAACTGACTGAGTCTATCCATCCAAACTGACTGAGTCTGTCCATCCAAACTGACTGAGTCTATCCATCCAAACTGACTGAGTATATCCATCCAAACTGACTGAGTCTATCCATCCATCTGTCTCATCTATCCATCCAAACTGACTGAGTCTATCCATCCATCCGTCTCATCTATCCATCCAAACTGACATAGTCTATCCATCCATCCATCTCATCTATCCATCCAAACTGACTGAGTCTATCCATCCAAACTAACTGAGTCTATCCATCCAACCTGACTGAGTCAATCCATCCATCCGTCTCATCTGTCCATCCAAACTGACTGAGTCTATCCATCCAAACTGACTGAGTCTATCCATCCATCCGTCTCATCTGTCCATCCAAACTGACTGAGTCTATCCATCCAAACTGACTGAGTCTATCCATCCAAACTGACTGAGTATATCCATCCAAACTGACTGAGTCTATCCATCCATCCGTCTCATCTATCCATCCAAACTGACTGAGTCTGTCCATCCAAACTGACTGAGTCTATCCATCCATCCGTCTCATCTATCCATCCAAACTGACATAGTCTATCCATCCATCCATCTCATCTATCCATCCAAACTGACTTAGTCTATCCATCCAAACTAACTGAGTCTATCCATCCAACCTGACTGAGTCAATCCATCCATCCGTCTCATCTATCCATCCAAACTGACTGAGTCTATCCATCCAAACTGACTGAGTCTATCCATCCATCCGTCTCATCTGTCCATCCAAACTGACTGAGTCTATCCATCCAAACTGACTGAGTCTATCCATCCAAACTGACTGAGTATATCCATCCAAACTGACTGAGTCTATCCATCCATCCGTCTCATCTATCCATCCAAACTGACTGAGTCTGTCCATCCAAACTCACTGAGTCTATCTATCCATCCGTCTCATCTATCCATCCAAACTGACTGAGTCTATCCATCCAAACTGACTGAGTCTATCCATCCAAACTGACTGAGTTTATCCATCCATCCGTCTCATCTATCCATCCAAACTGACTGAGTCTATCCATCCAAACTGACTGAGTCTGTCCATCCAAACTGACTGAGTCTATCCATCCATCCGTCTCATCTGTCCATCCAAACTGACTGAGTCTATCCATCCAAACTGACTAAGTCTATCAATCCAAACTGACTGAGTCTATCCATCCATCCGTCTCATCTATCCATCCAAACTGACTGAGTCTATCCATCCATCCATCCATCTCATCTATCCATCCAAAATGACTGAGTCTGTCCATCCAAACTGACTGAGTCCATCCATCCAAACTGACTGAGTCTATCCATCCAACCTGACTGAGTCTATCCATCCATCCGTCTCATCTGTCCATCCAAACTGACTGAGTCTATCCATCCAAACTGACTGAGTCTATCCATCCATCCATCTCATCTATCCATCCAAACTGACTGAGTCTATCCATCCAAACTGACTGAGTCTATCCATCCAAACTGACTGAGTATATCCATCCAAACTGACTGAGTCTATCCATCCATCCGTCTCATCTATCCATCCAAACTGACTGAGTCTGTCCATCCAAACTGACTGAGTCTATCTATCCATCCGTCTCATCTATCCATCCAAACTGACTGAGTCTATCCATCCAAACTGACTGAGTCTGTCCATCCAAACTGACTGAGTCTATCCATCCATCCGTCTCATCTGTCCATCCAAACTGACTGAGTCTATCCATCCAAGCTGACTGAGTCTATCCATCCAAACTGACTGAGTCTATCCATCCAAACTGACTGAGTCTATCCATCCATCTGTCTCATCTATCCATCCAAACTGACTGAGTCTATCCATCCAAACTGACTGAGTCTATCCATCCATCCGTCTCATCTGTCCATCCAAACTGACTGAGTCTATCCATCCAAACTGACTGAATCTATCCATCCAAACTGACTGAGTCTGTCCATCCAAACTGACTGAGTCTATCCATCCATGCGTCTCATCTGTCCATCCAAACTGACTGAGTCTATCCATCCAAACTGACTGAGTCTATCCATTCAAACTGACTGAGTCTATCCATCCAAACTGACTGAGTCTATCCATCCATCCATCCATCCATCCATCTCATCTATCCATCCAAAATGACTGAGTCTATCCATCCAAACTGACTGAGTCTATCCATCCATCCGTCTCATCTGTCCATCCAAACTGACTGAGTCTATCCATCCAAACTGACTGAATCTATCCATCCAAACTGACTGAGTCTGTCCATCCAAACTGACTGAGTCTATCCATCCATGCGTCTCATCTGTCCATCCTAACTGACTGAGTCTATCCATCCAAACTGACTGAGTCTATCCATTCAAACTGACTGAGTCTATCCATCCAAACTGACTGAGTCTATCCATCCATCCATCCATCCATCCATCTCATCTATCCATCCAAAATGACTGAGTCTATCCATCCAAACTGACTGAGTCTATCCATCCATCCGTCTCATCTGTCCATCCAAACTGACTGAGTCTATCCATCCAAACTGACTGAATCTATCCATCCAAACTGACTGAGTCTGTCCATCCAAACTGACTGAGTCTATCCATCCATGCGTCTCATCTGTCCATCCTAACTGACTGAGTCTATCCATCCAAACTGACTGAGTCTATCCATTCAAACTGACTGAGTCTATCCATCCAAACTGACTGAGTCTATCCATCCACCCGTCTCATCTATCCATCGAAACTGACTGAGTCTATCCATCCAAACTGACTGAGTCTATCCATCCATCCGTCTCAATAATCCATCCAAACTGACTGAGTCTATCCATCCAAACTGACTGAGTCTATCCATCCATCCGTCTCATCTATCCATCCAAACTGACTGAGTCTATCCATCCAAACTGACTAAGTCTATCCATCCAAACTGACTGAGTCTATCCATCCATCCGTCTCATCTATCCATCCAAACTGACTGAGTCTATCCATCCAAACTGACTGAGTCTGTCCATCCAAACTGACTGAGTCTATCCATCCATCCGTCTCATCTGTCCATCCAAACTGACTGAGTCTATCCATCCAAACTGACTAAGTCTATCAATCCAAACTGACTGAGTCAATCCATCCATCCGTCTCATCTATCCATCCAAACTGACTGAGTCTATCCATCCATCCATCCATCCATCTCATCTATCCATCCAAAATGACTGAGTCTATCCATCCAAACTGACTGAGTCTATCAATCCAAACTGACTGAGTCTATCCATCCATCCGTCTCATCTATCCATCCAAACTGACTGAGTCTATCCATCCATCCATCCATCTCATCTATCCATCCAAAATGACTGAGTCTGTCCATCCAAACTGACTGAGTCCATCCATCCAAACTGACTGAGTCTATCCATCCAACCTGACTGAGTCTATCCATCCATCCGTCTCATCTGTCCATCCAAACTGACTGAGTCTATCCATCCAAACTGACTGAGTCTATCCATCCATCCATCTCATCTATCCATCCAAACTGACTGAGTCTATCCATCCAAACTGACTGAGTCTATCCATCCAAACTGACTGAGTATATCCATCCAAACTGACTGAGTCTATCCATCCATCCGTCTCATCTATCCATCCAAACTGACTGAGTCTGTCCATCCAAACTGACTGAGTCTATCTATCCATCCGTCTCATCTATCCATCCAAACTGACTGAGTCTATCCATCCAAACTGACTGAGTCTGTCCATCCAAACTGACTGAGTCTATCCATCCATCCGTCTCATCTGTCCATCCAAACTGACTGAGTCTATCCATCCAAGCTGACTGAGTCTATCCATCCAAACTGACTGAGTCTATCCATCCAAACTGACTGAGTCTATCCATCCATCTGTCTCATCTATCCATCCAAACTGACTGAGTCTATCCATCCAAACTGACTGAGTCTATCCATCCAAACTGACTGAGTCTATCCATCCATCCGTCTCATCTGTCCATCCAAACTGACTGAGTCTATCCATCCAAACTGACTGAATCTATCCATCCAAACTGACTGAGTCTGTCCATCCAAACTGACTGAGTCTATCCATCCATGCGTCTCATCTGTCCATCCAAACTGACTGAGTCTATCCATCCAAACTGACTGAGTCTATCCATTCAAACTGACTGAGTCTATCCATCCAAACTGACTGAGTCTATCCATCCATCCATCCATCCATCCATCCATCTCATCTATCCATCCAAAATGACTGAGTCTATCCATCCAAACTGACTGAGTCTATCCATCCATCCGTCTCATCTGTCCATCCAAACTGACTGAGTCTATCCATCCAAACTGACTGAATCTATCCATCCAAACTGACTGAGTCTGTCCATCCAAACTGACTGAGTCTATCCATCCATGCGTCTCATCTGTCCATCCTAACTGACTGAGTCTATCCATCCAAACTGACTGAGTCTATCCATTCAAACTGACTGAGTCTATCCATCCAAACTGACTGAGTCTATCCATCCATCCATCCATCCATCCATCCATCTCATCTATCCATCCAAAATGACTGAGTCTATCCATCCAAACTGACTGAGTCTATCCATCCATCCGTCTCATCTGTCCATCCAAACTGACTGAGTCTATCCATCCAAACTGACTGAATCTATCCATCCAAACTGACTGAGTCTGTCCATCCAAACTGACTGAGTCTATCCATCCATGCGTCTCATCTGTCCATCCTAACTGACTGAGTCTATCCATCCAAACTGACTGAGTCTATCCATTCAAACTGACTGAGTCTATCCATCCAAATTGACTGAGTCTATCCATCCACCCGTCTCATCTATCCATCGAAACTGACTGAGTCTATCCATCCAAACTGACTGAGTCTATCCATCCATCCGTCTCAATAATCCATCCAAACTGACTGAGTCTATCCATCCAAACTGACTGAGTCTATCCATCCATCCGTCTCATCTATCCATCCAAACTGACTGAGTCTATCCATCCAAACTGACTAAGTCTATCCATCCAAACTGACTGAGTCTATCCATCCATCCGTCTCATCTATCCATCCAAACTGACTGAGTCTATCCATCCAAACTGACTGAGTCTGTCCATCCAAACTGACTGAGTCTATCCATCCATCCGTCTCATCTGTCCATCCAAACTGACCGAGTCTATCCATCCAAACTGACTAAGTCTATCAATCCAAACTGACTGAGTCAATCCATCCATCCGTCTCATCTATCCATCCAAACTGACTGAGTCTATCCATCCATCCATCCATCCATCTGATCTATCCATCCAAAATGACTGAGTCTATCCATCCAAACTGACTGAGTCTATCCATCCAAACTGACTGAGTCTGTCCATCCAAACTGACTGAGTCCATCCATCCAAACTGACTGAGTCTATCCATCCAAACTGACTGAGTCTATCCATCCATCCGTCTCATCTGTCCATCCAAACTGACTGAGTCTATCCATCCAAACTGACTGAGTCTATCCATCCATCCATCTCATCTATCCATCCAAACTGACTGAGTCTATCCATCCAAACTGACTGAGTCTATCCATCCAAACTGACTGAGTATATCCATCCAAACTGACTGAGTCTATCCATCCATCCGTCTCATCTATCCATCCAAACTGACTGAGTCTATCCATCCAAACTGACTGAGTCTGTCCATCCAAACTGACTGAGTCTATCCATCCAAACTGACTGAGTATATCCATCCAAACTGACTGAGTCTATCCATCCATCTGTCTCATCTATCCATCCAAACTGACTGAGTCTATCCATCCATCCGTCTCATCTATCCATCCAAACTGACATAGTCTATCCATCCATCCATCTCATCTATCCATCCAAACTGACTGAGTCTATCCATCCAAACTAACTGAGTCTATCCATCCAACCTGACTGAGTCAATCCATCCATCCGTCTCATCTGTCCATCCAAACTGACTGAGTCTATCCATCCAAACTGACTGAGTCTATCCATCCATCCGTCTCATCTGTCCATCCAAACTGACTGAGTCTATCCATCCAAACTGACTGAGTCTATCCATCCAAACTGACTGAGTATATCCATCCAAACTGACTGAGTCTATCCATCCATCCGTCTCATCTATCCATCCAAACTGACTGAGTCTGTCCATCCAAACTGACTGAGTCTATCCATCCATCCGTCTCATCTATCCATCCAAACTGACATAGTCTATCCATCCATCCATCTCATCTATCCATCCAAACTGACTTAGTCTATCCATCCAAACTAACTGAGTCTATCCATCCAACCTGACTGAGTCAATCCATCCATCCGTCTCATCTATCCATCCAAACTGACTGAGTCTATCCATCCAAACTGACTGAGTCTATCCATCCATCCGTCTCATCTGTCCATCCAAACTGACTGAGTCTATCCATCCAAACTGACTGAGTCTATCCATCCAAACTGACTGAGTATATCCATCCAAACTGACTGAGTCTATCCATCCATCCGTCTCATCTATCCATCCAAACTGACTGAGTCTGTCCATCCAAACTCACTGAGTCTATCTATCCATCCGTCTCATCTATCCATCCAAACTGACTGAGTCTATCCATCCAAACTGACTGAGTCTGTCCATCCAAACTGACTGAGTGTATCCATCCATCCGTCTCATCTGTCCATCCAAACTGACTGAGTCTATCCATCCAAGCTGACTGAGTCTGTCCATCCAAACTGACTGAGTCTATCCATCCATGCGTCTTATCTGTCCATCCTAACTGACTGAGTCTATCCATCCAAACTGACTGAGTCTATCCATTCAAACTGACTGAGTCTATCCATCCAAACTGACTGAGTCTATCCATCCACCCGTCTCATCTATCCATCGAAACTGACTGAGTCTATCCATCCAAACTGACTGAGTCTATCCATCCATCCGTCTCATCTATCCATCCAAACTGACTGAGTCTATCCATCCAAACTGACTGAGTCTATCCATCCATCCGTCTCATCTATCCATCCAAACTGACTGAGTCTATCCATCCAAACTGACTGAGTCTGTCCATCCAAACTGACTGAGTCTGTCCATCCAAACTGACTGAGTCTATCCATCCAAACTGACTGAGTCTATCCATCCAAACTGACTAAGTCTATCAATCCAAACTGACTGAGTCTATCCATCCATCCGTCTCATCTATCCATCCAAACTGACTGAGTCTATCCATCCATCCATCCATCCATCCATCTCATCTATCCATCCAAAATGACTGAGTCTATCCATCCAAACTGACTGAGTCTGTCCATCCAAACTGACTGAGTCCATCCATCCAAACTGACTGAGTCTATCCATCCAACCTGACTGAGTCTATCCATCCATCCGTCTCATCTGTCCATCCAAACTGACTGAGTCTATCCATCCAAACTGACTGAGTCTATCCATCCATCCATCTCATCTATCCATCCAAACTGACTGAGTCTATCCATCCAAACTGACTGAGTCTATCCATCCAAACTGACTGAGTATATCCATCCAAACTGACTGAGTCTATCCATCCATCCGTCTCATCTATCCATCCAAACTGACTGAGTCTGTCCATCCAAACTGACTGAGTCTATCTATCCATCCGTCTCATCTATCCATCCAAACTGACTGAGTCTATCCATCCAAACTGACTGAGTCTGTCCATCCAAACTGACTGAGTCTATCCATCCATCCGTCTCATCTGTCCATCCAAACTGACTGAGTCTATCCATCCAAGCTGACTGAGTCTATCCATCCAAACTGACTGAGTCTATCCATCCAACCTGACTGAGTCAATCCATCCATCCGTCTCATCTATCCATCCAAACTGACTGAGTCTATCCATCCAAACTGACTGAGTCTATCCATCCATCCGTCTCATCTGTCCATCCAAACTGACTGAGTCTATCCATCCAAACTGACTGAGTCTATCCATCCAAACTGACTGAGTATATCCATCCAAACTGACTGAGTCTATCCATCCATCCGTCTCATCTATCCATCCAAACTGACTGAGTCTGTCCATCCAAACTCACTGAGTCTATCTATCCATCCGTCTCATCTATCCATCCAAACTGACTGAGTCTATCCATCCAAACTGACTGAGTCTGTCCATCCAAACTGACTGAGTGTATCCATCCATCCGTCTCATCTGTCCATCCAAACTGACTGAGTCTATCCATCCAAGCTGACTGAGTCTGTCCATCCAAACTGACTGAGTCTATCCATCCATGCGTCTTATCTGTCCATCCTAACTGACTGAGTCTATCCATCCAAACTGACTGAGTCTATCCATTCAAACTGACTGAGTCTATCCATCCAAACTGACTGAGTCTATCCATCCACCCGTCTCATCTATCCATCGAAACTGACTGAGTCTATCCATCCAAACTGACTGAGTCTATCCATCCATCCGTCTCATCTATCCATCCAAACTGACTGAGTCTATCCATCCAAACTGACTGAGTCTATCCATCCATCCGTCTCATCTATCCATCCAAACTGACTGAGTCTATCCATCCAAACTGACTGAGTCTGTCCATCCAAACTGACTGAGTCTGTCCATCCAAACTGACTGAGTCTATCCATCCAAACTGACTGAGTCTATCCATCCAAACTGACTAAGTCTATCAATCCAAACTGACTGAGTCTATCCATCCATCCGTCTCATCTATCCATCCAAACTGACTGAGTCTATCCATCCATCCATCCATCCATCCATCTCATCTATCCATCCAAAATGACTGAGTCTATCCATCCAAACTGACTGAGTCTGTCCATCCAAACTGACTGAGTCCATCCATCCAAACTGACTGAGTCTATCCATCCAACCTGACTGAGTCTATCCATCCATCCGTCTCATCTGTCCATCCAAACTGACTGAGTCTATCCATCCAAACTGACTGAGTCTATCCATCCATCCATCTCATCTATCCATCCAAACTGACTGAGTCTATCCATCCAAACTGACTGAGTCTATCCATCCAAACTGACTGAGTATATCCATCCAAACTGACTGAGTCTATCCATCCATCCGTCTCATCTATCCATCCAAACTGACTGAGTCTGTCCATCCAAACTGACTGAGTCTATCTATCCATCCGTCTCATCTATCCATCCAAACTGACTGAGTCTATCCATCCAAACTGACTGAGTCTGTCCATCCAAACTGACTGAGTCTATCCATCCATCCGTCTCATCTGTCCATCCAAACTGACTGAGTCTATCCATCCAAGCTGACTGAGTCTATCCATCCAAACTGACTGAGTCTATCCATCCAAACTGACTGAGTCTATCCATCCATCTGTCTCATCTATCCATCCAAACTGACTGAGTCTATCCATCCAAACTGACTGAGTCTATCCATCCATCCGTCTCATCTGTCCATCCAAACTGACTGAGTCTATCCATCCAAACTGACTGAATCTATCCATCCAAACTGACTGAGTCTGTCCATCCAAACTGACTGAGTCTATCCATCCATGCGTCTCATCTGTCCATCCTAACTGACTGAGTCTATCCATCCAAACTGACTGAGTCTATCCATTCAAACTGACTGAGTCTATCCATCCAAACTGACTGAGTCTATCCATCCACCCGTCTCATCTATCCATCGAAACTGACTGAGTCTATCCATCCAAACTGACTGAGTCTATCCATCCATCCGTCTCAATAATCCATCCAAACTGACTGAGTCTATCCATCCAAACTGACTGAGTCTATCCATCCATCCGTCTCATCTATCCATCCAAACTGACTGAGTCTATCCATCCAAACTGACTAAGTCTATCCATCCAAACTGACTGAGTCTATCCATCCATCCGTCTCATCTATCCATCCAAACTGACTGAGTCTATCCATCCAAACTGACTGAGTCTGTCCATCCAAACTGACTGAGTCTATCCATCCATCCGTCTCATCTGTCCATCCAAACTGACTGAGTCTATCCATCCAAACTGACTAAGTCTATCAATCCAAACTGACTGAGTCAATCCATCCATCCGTCTCATCTATCCATCCAAACTGACTGAGTCTATCCATCCATCCATCCATCCATCTCATCTATCCATCCAAAATGACTGAGTCTATCCATCCAAACTGACTGAGTCTATCCATCCAAACTGACTGAGTCTGTCCATCCAAACTGACTGAGTCCATCCATCCAAACTGACTGAGTCTATCCATCCAAACTGACTGAGTCTATCCATCCATCCGTCTCATCTGTCCATCCAAACTGACTGAGTCTATCCATCCAAACTGACTGAGTCTATCCATCCATCCATCTCATCTATCCATCCAAACTGACTTAGTCTATCCATCCAAACTGACTGAGTCTATCCATCCAAACTGACTGAGTATATCCATCCAAACTGACTGAGTCTATCCATCCATCCGTCTCATCTATCCATCCAAACTGACTGAGTCTATCCATCCAAACTGACTGAGTCTGTCCATCCAAACTGACTGAGTCTATCCATCCATCCGTCTCATCTGTCCATCCAAACTGACTGAGTCTATCCATCCAAGCTGACTGAGTCTATCCATCCAAACTGACTGAGTCTATCCATCCAAACTGACTGAGTCTATCCATCCATCTGTCTCATCTATCAATCCAAACTGACTGAGTCTATCCATCCAAACTGACTGAGTCTATCCATCCATCCGTCTCATCTATCCATCCAAACTGACTGAGTCTATCCATCCAAGCTGACTGAGTCTATCCATCCAAACTGACTGAGTCTATCCATCCAAACTGACTGAGTCTATCCATCCATCTGTCTCATCTATCCATCCAAACTGACTGAGTCTATCCATCCATCCGTCTCATCTATCCATCCAAACTGACATAGTCTATCCATCCATCCATCTCATCTATCCATCCAAACTGACTGAGTCTATCCATCCAAACTAACTGAGTCTATCCATCCAACCTGACTGAGTCAATCCATCCATCCGTCTCATCTATCCATCCAAACTGACTGAGTCTATCCATCCAAACTGACTGAGTCTATCCATCCATCCGTCTCATCTGTCCATCCAAACTGACTGAGTCTATCCATCCAAACTGACTGAGTCTATCCATCCAAACTGACTGAGTATATCCATCCAAACTGACTGAGTCTATCCATCCATCCGTCTCATCTATCCATCCAAACTGACTGAGTCTGTCCATCCAAACTGACTGAGTCTATCCATCCATCCGTCTCATCTATCCATCCAAACTGATATAGTCTATCCATCCATCCATCTCATCTATCCATCCAAACTGACTGAGTCTATCCATCCAAACTAACTGAGTCTATCCATCCAACCTGACTGAGTCAATCCATCCATCCGTCTCATCTATCCATCCAAACTGACTGAGTCTATCCATCCAAACTGACTGAGTCTATCCATCCATCCGTCTCATCTGTCCATCCAAACTGACTGAGTCTATCCATCCAAACTGACTGAGTCTATCCATCCAAACTGACTGAGTATATCCATCCAAACTGACTGAGTCTATCCATCCATCCGTCTCATCTATCCATCCAAACTGACTGAGTCTGTCCATCCAAACTCACTGAGTCTATCTATCCATCCGTCTCATCTATCCATCCAAACTGACTGAGTCTATCCATCCAAACTGACTGAGTCTGTCCATCCAAACTGACTGAGTCTATCCATCCATCCGTCTCATCTGTCCATCCAAACTGACTGAGTCTATCCATCCAAACTGACTAAGTCTATCAATCCAAACTGACTGAGTCTATCCATCCATCCGTCTCATCTATCCATCCAAACTGACTGAGTCTATCCATCCATCCATCCATCTCATCTATCCATCCAAAATGACTGAGTCTGTCCATCCAAACTGACTGAGTCCATCCATCCAAACTGACTGAGTCTATCCATCCAACCTGACTGAGTCTATCCATCCATCCGTCTCATCTGTCCATCCAAACTGACTGAGTCTATCCATCCAAACTGACTGAGTCTATCCATCCATCCATCTCATCTATCCATCCAAACTGACTGAGTCTATCCATCCAAACTGACTGAGTCTATCCATCCAAACTGACTGAGTATATCCATCCAAACTGACTGAGTCTATCCATCCATCCGTCTCATCTATCCATCCAAACTGACTGAGTCTGTCCATCCAAACTGACTGAGTCTATCTATCCATCCGTCTCATCTATCCATCCAAACTGACTGAGTCTATCCATCCAAACTGACTGAGTCTGTCCATCCAAACTGACTGAGTCTATCCATCCATCCGTCTCATCTGTCCATCCAAACTGACTGAGTCTATCCATCCAAGCTGACTGAGTCTATCCATCCAAACTGACTGAGTCTATCCATCCAAACTGACTGAGTCTATCCATCCATCTGTCTCATCTATCCATCCAAACTGACTGAGTCTATCCATCCAAACTGACTGAGTCTATCCATCCATCCGTCTCATCTGTCCATCCAAACTGACTGAGTCTATCCATCCAAACTGACTGAATCTATCCATCCAAACTGACTGAGTCTGTCCATCCAAACTGACTGAGTCTATCCATCCATGCGTCTCATCTGTCCATCCAAACTGACTGAGTCTATCCATCCAAACTGACTGAGTCTATCCATTCAAACTGACTGAGTCTATCCATCCAAACTGACTGAGTCTATCCATCCATCCATCCATCCATCCATCTCATCTATCCATCCAAAATGACTGAGTCTATCCATCCAAACTGACTGAGTCTATCCATCCATCCGTCTCATCTGTCCATCCAAACTGACTGAGTCTATCCATCCAAACTGACTGAATCTATCCATCCAAACTGACTGAGTCTGTCCATCCAAACTGACTGAGTCTATCCATCCATGCGTCTCATCTGTCCATCCTAACTGACTGAGTCTATCCATCCAAACTGACTGAGTCTATCCATTCAAACTGACTGAGTCTATCCATCCAAACTGACTGAGTCTATCCATCCATCCATCCATCCATCCATCTCATCTATCCATCCAAAATGACTGAGTCTATCCATCCAAACTGACTGAGTCTATCCATCCATCCGTCTCATCTGTCCATCCAAACTGACTGAGTCTATCCATCCAAACTGACTGAATCTATCCATCCAAACTGACTGAGTCTGTCCATCCAAACTGACTGAGTCTATCCATCCATGCGTCTCATCTGTCCATCCTAACTGACTGAGTCTATCCATCCAAACTGACTGAGTCTATCCATTCAAACTGACTGAGTCTATCCATCCAAACTGACTGAGTCTATCCATCCACCCGTCTCATCTATCCATCGAAACTGACTGAGTCTATCCATCCAAACTGACTGAGTCTATCCATCCATCCGTCTCAATAATCCATCCAAACTGACTGAGTCTATCCATCCAAACTGACTGAGTCTATCCATCCATCCGTCTCATCTATCCATCCAAACTGACTGAGTCTATCCATCCAAACTGACTAAGTCTATCCATCCAAACTGACTGAGTCTATCCATCCATCCGTCTCATCTATCCATCCAAACTGACTGAGTCTATCCATCCAAACTGACTGAGTCTGTCCATCCAAACTGACTGAGTCTATCCATCCATCCGTCTCATCTGTCCATCCAAACTGACTGAGTCTATCCATCCAAACTGACTAAGTCTATCAATCCAAACTGACTGAGTCAATCCATCCATCCGTCTCATCTATCCATCCAAACTGACTGAGTCTATCCATCCATCCATCCATCCATCTCATCTATCCATCCAAAATGACTGAGTCTATCCATCCAAACTAACTGAGTCTATCAATCCAAACTGACTGAGTCTATCCATCCATCCGTCTCATCTATCCATCCAAACTGACTGAGTCTATCCATCCATCCATCCATCTCATCTATCCATCCAAAATGACTGAGTCTGTCCATCCAAACTGACTGAGTCCATCCATCCAAACTGACTGAGTCTATCCATCCAACCTGACTGAGTCTATCCATCCATCCGTCTCATCTGTCCATCCAAACTGACTGAGTCTATCCATCCAAACTGACTGAGTCTATCCATCCATCCATCTCATCTATCCATCCAAACTGACTGAGTCTATCCATCCAAACTGACTGAGTCTATCCATCCAAACTGACTGAGTATATCCATCCAAACTGACTGAGTCTATCCATCCATCCGTCTCATCTATCCATCCAAACTGACTGAGTCTGTCCATCCAAACTGACTGAGTCTATCTATCCATCCGTCTCATCTATCCATCCAAACTGACTGAGTCTATCCATCCAAACTGACTGAGTCTGTCCATCCAAACTGACTGAGTCTATCCATCCATCCGTCTCATCTGTCCATCCAAACTGACTGAGTCTATCCATCCAAGCTGACTGAGTCTATCCATCCAAACTGACTGAGTCTATCCATCCAAACTGACTGAGTCTATCCATCCATCTGTCTCATCTATCCATCCAAACTGACTGAGT